>NW_026972926.1:0-71742 GCF_036711695.1 Zophobas morio
TTAAAGCATGCAGAATCGACTCAGAATAGGAAAAGGAGACGTTTAGGTCAATTTTATGCATTCTGGCGTTCGTAGATACAAGAAAACTGTTAAAATTCTTCAGAAACGTCACTTTTGAAGTGTTTTCTTGTACTTTTAAGCCAATCAGATACCCTACGGGCTCGGAAAGTGCAACGAAACCATCAAATTTTAGCTAGAAACTGTATTTTTGTCGATTTTTATTGAATTTGAACTATATTTCAACGTTTTTTGATGGTTCTGAGCCACCAAACACACTTAAAGCATGCAGAATCGACTCAGAATAGGAAAAGGAGACGTTTAGGTCAATTTTATGCATTCTGGCGTTCGTAGATACAAGAAAACTGTTAAAATTCTTCAGAAACTTCATTTTTGAAGTGTTTTCTTGTACTTTTAAGCCAATCAGATACCCTACGGGCTCGGAAAGTGCAACGAAACCATCAAATTTTAGCTAGAAACTGTATTTTTGTCGATTTTTATTGAATTTGAACTATATTTCAACGTTTTTTGATGGTTCTGAGCCACCAAACACACTTAAAGCATGCAGAATCGACTCAGAATAGGAAAAGGAGACGTTTAGGTCAATTTTATGCATTCTGGCGTTCGTAGATACAAGAAAACTGTTAAAATTCTTCAGAAACGTCACTTTTGAAGTGTTTTCTTGTACTTTTAAGCCAATCAGATACCCTACGGGCTCGGAAAGTGCAACGAAACCATCAAATTTTAGCTAGAAACTGTATTTTCGTCGATTTTTATTGAATTTGAACTATATTTCAACGTTATTTGATGGTTCTGAGCCACCAAACACACTTAAAGCATGCAGAATCGACTCAGAATAGGAAAAGGAGACGTTTAGGTCAATTTTATGCATTCTGGCGTTCGTAGATACAAGAAAACTGTTAAAATTCTTCAGAAACGTCACTTTTGAAGTGTTTTCTTGTACTTTTAAGCCACTCAGATATCCTACGGGCTCGGAAAGTGCAACGAAACCATCAAATTTTAGCTAGAAACTGTATTTTTGTCGATTTTTATTGAATTTGAACTATATTTCAAAGTTTTTTGATGGTTCTGAGATACCAAACACACTTAAAGCATGCAGAATCGACTCAGAATAGGAAAAGGAGACGTTTAGGTCAATTTTATGCATTCTGGCGTTCGTAGATACAAGAAAACTGTTAAAATTCTTCAGAAACGTCACTTTTGAAGTGTTTTCTTGTACTTTTAAGCCACTCAGATACCCTACGGGCTCGGAAAGTGCAACGAAACCATCAAATTTTAGCTAGAAACTGTATTTTTGTCGATTTTTATTGAATTTGAACTATATTTCAACGTTTTTTGATGGTTCTGAGCCACCAAACACACTTAAAGCATGCAGAATCGACTCAGAATAGGAAAAGGAGACGTTTAGGTCAATTTTATGCATTCTGGCGTTCGTAGATACAAGAAAACTGTTAAAATTCTTCAGAAACGTCACTTTTGAAGTGTTTTCTTGTACTTTTAAGCCAATCAGATACCCTACGGGCTTGGAAAGTGCAACGAAACCATCAAATTTTAGCTAGAAACTGTATTTTTGTCGATTTTTATTGAATTTGAACTATATTTCAACGTTTTTTGATGGTTCTGAGCCACCAAACACACTTAAAGCATGCAGAATCGACTCAGAATAGAAAAAGGAGACGTTTAGGTCAATTTTATGCATTCTGGCGTTCGTAGATACAAGAAAACTGTTAAAATTCTTCAGAAACGTCACTTTTGAAGTGTTTTCTTGTACTTTTAAGCCACTCAGATACCCTACGGGCTCGGAAAGTGCAACGAAACCATCAAATTTTAGCTAGAAACTGTATTTTTGTCGATTTTTATTGAATTTGAACTATATTTCAAAGTTTTTTGATGGTTCTGAGCCACCAAACACACTTAAAGCATGCAGAATCGAATCAGAATAGGAAAAGGAGACGTTTAGGTCAATTTTATGCATTCTGGCGTTCGTAGATACAAGAAAACTGTTAAAATTCTTCAGAAACGTCACTTTTGAAGTGTTTTCTTGTACTTTTAAGCCACTCAGATAACCTACGGGCTCGGAAAGTGCAACGAAACCATCAAATTTTAGCTAGAAACTGTATTTTTGTCGATTTTTATTGAATTTGAACTATATTTCAACGTTTTTTGATGGTTCTGAGCCACCAAACACACTTAAAGCATGCAGAATCGACTCAGAATAGGAAAAGGAGACGTTTAGGTCAATTTTATGCATTCTGGCGTTCGTAGATACAAGAAAACTGTTAAAATTCTTCAGAAACGTCACTTTTGAAGTGTTTTCTTGTACTTTTAAGCCACTCAGATACCCTACGGGCTCGGAAAGTGCAACGAAACCATCAAATTTTAGCTAGAAACTGTATTTTCGTCGATTTTTATTGAATTTGAACTATATTTCAACGTTTTTTGATGGTTCTGAGCCACCAAACACACTTAAAGCATGCAGAATCGACTCAGAATAGGAAAAGGAGACGTTTAGGTCAATTTTATGCATTCTGGCGTTCGTAGATACAAGAAAACTGTTAAAATTCTTCAGAAACGTTACTTTTGAAGTGTTTTCTTGTACTTTTAAGCCAATCAGAAACCCTACGGGCTCGGAAAGTGCAACGAAACCATCAAATTTTAGCTAGAAACTGTATTTTCGTCGATTTTTATTGAATTTGAACTATATTTCAACGTTTTTTGATGGTTCTGAGCCACCAAACACACTTAAAGCATGCAGAATCGACTCAGAATAGGAAAAGGAGACGTTTAGGTCAATTTTATGCATTCTGGCGTTCGTAGATACAAGAAAACTGTTAAAATTCTTCAGAAACGTCACTTTTGAAGTGTTTTCTTGTACTTTTAAGCCACTCAGATACCCAACGGGCTCGGAAAGTGCAACGAAACCATCAAATTTTAGCTAGAAACTGTATTTTTGTCGATTTTTATTGAATTTGAACTATATTTCAACGTTTTTTGATGGTTCTGAGCCACCAAACACACTTAAAGCATGCAGAACCGACTCAGAATAGGAAAAGGAGACGTTTAGGTCAATTTTATGCATTCTGGCGTTCGTAGATACAAGAAAACTGTTAAAATTCTTCAGAAACGTCACTTTTGAAGTGTTTTCTTGTACTTTTAAGCCACTCAGATACCCTACGGGCTCGGAAAGTGCAACGAAACCATCAAATTTTAGCTAGAAACTGTATTTTTGTCGATTTTTATTGAATTTGAACTATATTTCAAAGTTTTTTGATGGTTCTGAGCCACCAAACACACTTAAAGCATGCAGAATCGACTCAGAATAGGAAAAGGAGACGTTTCGGTCAATTTTATGCATTCTGGCGTTCGTAGATACAAGAAAACTGTTAAAATTCTTCAGAAACGTCACTTTTGAAGTGTTTTCTTGTACTTTTAAGCCACTCAGATACCCTACGGGCTCGGAAAGTGCAACGAAACCATCAAATTTTAGCTAGAAACTGTATTTTTGTCGATTTTTATTGAATTTGAACTATATTTCAACGTTTTTTGATGGTTCTGAGCCACCAAACACACTTAAAGCATGCAGAATCGACTCAGAATAGGAAAAGGAGACGTTTAGGTCAATTTTATGCATTCTGGCGTTCGTAGATACAAGAAAACTGTTAAAATTCTTCAGAAACGTCACTTTTGAAGTGTTTTCTTGTACTTTTAAGCCAATCAGATACCCTACGGGCTTGGAAAGTGCAACGAAACCATCAAATTTTAGCTAGAAACTGTATTTTTGTCGATTTTTATTGAATTTGAACTATATTTCAAAGTTTTTTGATGGTTCTGAACCACCAAACACACTTAAAGCATGCAGAATCGACTCAGAATAGAAAAAGGAGACGTTTAGGTCAATTTTATGCATTCTGGCGTTCGTAGATACAAGAAAACTGTTAAAATTCTTCAGAAACGTCACTTTTGAAGTGTTTTCTTGTACTTTTAAGCCACTCAGATACCCTACGGGCTCGGAAAGTGCAACGAAACCATCAAATTTTAGCTAGAAACTGTATTTTTGTCGATTTTTATTGAATTTGAACTATATTTCAAAGTTTTTTGATGGTTCTGAGCCACCAAACACACTTAAAGCATGCAGAATCGACTCAGAATAGGAAAAGGAGACGTTTAGGTCAATTTTATGCATTCTGGCGTTCGTAGATACAAGAAAACTGTTAAAATTCTTCAGAAACGTCATTTTTGAAGTGTTTTCTTGTACTTTTAAGCCACTCAGATACCCTACGGGCTCGGAAAGTGCAACGAAACCATCAAATTTTAGCTAGAAACTGTATTTTTGTCGATTTTTATTGAATTTGAACTATATTTCAACGTTTTTTGATGGTTCTGAGCCACCAAACACACTTAAAGCATGCAGAATCGACTCAGAATAGGAAAAGGAGAAGTTTAGGTCAATTTTATGCATTCTGGCGTTCGTAGATACAAGAAAACTGTTAAAATTCTTCAGAAACGTCACTTTTGAAGTGTTTTCTTGTACTTTTAAGCCACTCAGATACCCTACGGGCTCGGAAAGTGCAACGAAACCATCAAATTTTAGCTAGAAACTGTATTTTTGTCGATTTTTATTGAATTTGAACTATATTTCAAAGTTTTTTGATGGTTCTGAGCCACCAAACACACTTAAAGCATGCAGAATCGACTCAGAATAGGAAAAGAAGACGTTTAGGTCAATTTTATGCATTCTGGCGTTCGTAGATACAAGAAAACTGTTAAAATTCTTCAGAAACGTCACTTTTGAAGTGTTTTCTTGTACTTTTAAGCCACTCAGATACCCTACGGTCTCGGAAAGTGCAACGAAACCATCAAATTTTAGCTAGAAACTGTATTTTTGTCGATTTTTATTGAATTTGAACTATATTTCAATGTTTTTTGATGGTTCTGAGCCACCAAACACACTTAAAGCATGCAGAATCGACTCAGAATAGGAAAAGGAGACGTTTAGGTCAATTTTATGCATTCTGGCGTTCGTAGATACAAGAAAACTGTTAAAATTCTTCAGAAACGTCACTTTTGAAGTGTTTTCTTGTACTTTTAAGCCACTCAGATACCCTACGGGCTCGGAAAGTGCAACGAAACCATCAAATTTTAGCTAGAAACTGTATTTTTGTCGATTTTTATTGAATTTGAACTATATTTCAACGTTTTTTGATGGTTCTGAGCCACCAAACACACTTAAAGCATGCAGAACCGACTCAGAATAGGAAAAGGAGACGTTTAGTTCAATTTTATGCATTCTGGCGTTCGTAGATACAAGAAAACTGTTAAAATTCTTCAGAAACGTTACTTTTGAAGTGTTTTCTTGTACTTTTAAGCCAATCAGAAACCCTACGGGCTCGGAAAGTGCAACGAAACCATCAAATTTTAGCTAGAAACTGTATTTTCGTCGATTTTTATTGAATTTGAACTATATTTCAACGTTTTTTGATGGTTCTGAGCCACCAAACACACTTAAAGCATGCAGAATCGACTCAGAATAGGAAAAGGAGACGTTTAGGTCAATTTTATGCATTCTGGCGTTCGTAGATACAAGAAAACTGTTAAAATTCTTCAGAAACGTCACTTTTGAAGTGTTTTCTTGTACTTTTAAGCCACTCAGATACCCAACGGGCTCGGAAAGTGCAACGAAACCATCAAATTTTAGCTAGAAACTGTATTTTTGTCGATTTTTATTGAATTTGAACTATATTTCAACGTTTTTTGATGGTTCTGAGCCACCAAACACACTTAAAGCATGCAGAACCGACTCAGAATAGGAAAAGGAGACGTTTAGGTCAATTTTATGCATTCTGGCGTTCGTAGATACAAGAAAACTGTTAAAATTCTTCAGAAACGTCACTTTTGAAGTGTTTTCTTGTACTTTTAAGCCACTCAGATACCCTACGGGCTCGGAAAGTGCAACGAAACCATCAAATTTTAGCTAGAAACTGTATTTTTGTCGATTTTTATTGAATTTGAACTATATTTCAAAGTTTTTTGATGGTTCTGAGCCACCAAACACACTTAAAGCATGCAGAATCGACTCAGAATAGGAAAAGGAGACGTTTCGGTCAATTTTATGCATTCTGGCGTTCGTAGATACAAGAAAACTGTTAAAATTCTTCAGAAACGTCACTTTTGAAGTGTTTTCTTGTACTTTTAAGCCACTCAGATACCCTACGGGCTCGGAAAGTGCAACGAAACCATCAAATTTTAGCTAGAAACTGTATTTTTGTCGATTTTTATTGAATTTGAACTATATTTCAACGTTTTTTGATGGTTCTGAGCCACCAAACACACTTAAAGCATGCAGAATCGACTCAGAATAGGAAAAGGAGACGTTTAGGTCAATTTTATGCATTCTGGCGTTCGTAGATACAAGAAAACTGTTAAAATTCTTCAGAAACGTCACTTTTGAAGTGTTTTCTTGTACTTTTAAGCCAATCAGATACCCTACGGGCTTGGAAAGTGCAACGAAACCATCAAATTTTAGCTAGAAACTGTATTTTTGTCGATTTTTATTGAATTTGAACTATATTTCAAAGTTTTTTGATGGTTCTGAACCACCAAACACACTTAAAGCATGCAGAATCGACTCAGAATAGAAAAAGGAGACGTTTAGGTCAATTTTATGCATTCTGGCGTTCGTAGATACAAGAAAACTGTTAAAATTCTTCAGAAACGTCACTTTTGAAGTGTTTTCTTGTACTTTTAAGCCACTCAGATACCCTACGGGCTCGGAAAGTGCAACGAAACCATCAAATTTTAGCTAGAAACTGTATTTTTGTCGATTTTTATTGAATTTGAACTATATTTCAAAGTTTTTTGATGGTTCTGAGCCACCAAACACACTTAAAGCATGCAGAATCGACTCAGAATAGGAAAAGGAGACGTTTAGGTCAATTTTATGCATTCTGGCGTTCGTAGATACAAGAAAACTGTTAAAATTCTTCAGAAACGTCATTTTTGAAGTGTTTTCTTGTACTTTTAAGCCACTCAGATACCCTACGGGCTCGGAAAGTGCAACGAAACCATCAAATTTTAGCTAGAAACTGTATTTTTGTCGATTTTTATTGAATTTGAACTATATTTCAACGTTTTTTGATGGTTCTGAGCCACCAAACACACTTAAAGCATGCAGAATCGACTCAGAATAGGAAAAGGAGAAGTTTAGGTCAATTTTATGCATTCTGGCGTTCGTAGATACAAGAAAACTGTTAAAATTCTTCAGAAACGTCACTTTTGAAGTGTTTTCTTGTACTTTTAAGCCACTCAGATACCCTACGGGCTCGGAAAGTGCAACGAAACCATCAAATTTTAGCTAGAAACTGTATTTTTGTCGATTTTTATTGAATTTGAACTATATTTCAAAGTTTTTTGATGGTTCTGAGCCACCAAACACACTTAAAGCATGCAGAATCGACTCAGAATAGGAAAAGAAGACGTTTAGGTCAATTTTATGCATTCTGGCGTTCGTAGATACAAGAAAACTGTTAAAATTCTTCAGAAACGTCACTTTTGAAGTGTTTTCTTGTACTTTTAAGCCACTCAGATACCCTACGGTCTCGGAAAGTGCAACGAAACCATCAAATTTTAGCTAGAAACTGTATTTTTGTCGATTTTTATTGAATTTGAACTATATTTCAATGTTTTTTGATGGTTCTGAGCCACCAAACACACTTAAAGCATGCAGAATCGACTCAGAATAGGAAAAGGAGACGTTTAGGTCAATTTTATGCATTCTGGCGTTCGTAGATACAAGAAAACTGTTAAAATTCTTCAGAAACGTCACTTTTGAAGTGTTTTCTTGTACTTTTAAGCCACTCAGATACCCTACGGGCTCGGAAAGTGCAACGAAACCATCAAATTTTAGCTAGAAACTGTATTTTTGTCGATTTTTATTGAATTTGAACTATATTTCAACGTTTTTTGATGGTTCTGAGCCACCAAACACACTTAAAGCATGCAGAACCGACTCAGAATAGGAAAAGGAGACGTTTAGTTCAATTTTATGCATTCTGGCGTTCGTAGATACAAGAAAACTGTTAAAATTCTTCAGAAACGTCACTTTTGAAGTGTTTTCTTGTACTTTTAAGCCACTCAGGTACCCTACGGGCTCGGAAAGTGCAACGAAACCATCAAATTTTAGCTAGAAACTGTATTTTTGTCGATTTTTATTGAATTTGAACTATATTTCAACGTTTTTTGATGGTTCTGAGCCACCAAACACACTTAAAGCATGCAGAATCGACTCAGAATATGAAAAGGAGACGTTTAGGTCAATTTTATGCATTCTGGCGTTCGTAGATACAAGAAAACTGTTAAAATTCTTCAGAAACGTCACTTTTGAAGTGTTTTCTTGTACTTTTAAGCCACTCAGATACCCTACGGGCTCGGAAAGTGCAACGAAACCATCAAATTTTAGCTAGAAACTGTATTTTCGTCGATTTTTATTGAATTTGAACTATATTTCAACGTTTTTTGATGGTTCTGAGCCACCAAACACACTTAAAGCATGCAGAATCGACTCAGAATAGGAAAAGGAGACGTTTAGGTCAATTTTATGCATTCTGGCGTTCGTAGATACAAGAAAACTGTTAAAATTCTTCAGAAACGTTACTTTTGAAGTGTTTTCTTGTACTTTTAAGCCAATCAGAAACCCTACGGGCTCGGAAAGTGCAACGAAACCATCAAATTTTAGCTAGAAACTGTATTTTCGTCGATTTTTATTGAATTTGAACTATATTTCAACGTTTTTTGATGGTTCTGAGCCACCAAACACACTTAAAGCATGCAGAATCGACTCAGAATAGGAAAAGGAGACGTTTCGGTCAATTTTATGCATTCTGGCGTTCGTAGATACAAGAAAACTGTTAAAATTCTTCAGAAACGTCACTTTTGAAGTGTTTTCTTGTACTTTTAAGCCACTCAGATACCCTACGGGCTCGGAAAGTGCAACGAAACCATCAAATTTTAGCTAGAAACTGTATTTTTGTCGATTTTTATTGAATTTGAACTATATTTCAAAGTTTTTTGATGGTTCTGAGCCACCAAACACACTTAAAGCATGCAGAATCGACTCAGAATAGGAAAAGAAGACGTTTAGGTCAATTTTATGCATTCTGGCGTTCGTAGATACAAGAAAACTGTTAAAATTCTTCAGAAACGTCACTTTTGAAGTGTTTTCTTGTACTTTTAAGCCACTCAGATACCCTACGGTCTCGGAAAGTGCAACGAAACCATCAAATTTTAGCTAGAAACTGTATTTTTGTCGATTTTTATTGAATTTGAACTATATTTCAATGTTTTTTGATGGTTCTGAGCCACCAAACACACTTAAAGCATGCAGAATCGACTCAGAATAGGAAAAGGAGACGTTTAGGTCAATTTTATGCATTCTGGCGTTCGTAGATACAAGAAAACTGTTAAAATTCTTCAGAAACGTCACTTTTGAAGTGTTTTCTTGTACTTTTAAGCCACTCAGATACCCAACGGGCTCGGAAAGTGCAACGAAACCATCAAATTTTAGCTAGAAACTGTATTTTTGTCGATTTTTATTGAATTTGAACTATATTTCAAAGTTTTTTGATGGTTCTGAACCACCAAACACACTTAAAGCATGCAGAATCGACTCAGAATAGAAAAAGGAGACGTTTAGGTCAATTTTATGCATTCTGGCGTTCGTAGATACAAGAAAACTGTTAAAATTCTTCAGAAACGTCACTTTTGAAGTGTTTTCTTGTACTTTTAAGCCACTCAGATACCCTACGGGCTCGGAAAGTGCAACGAAACCATCAAATTTTAGCTAGAAACTGTATTTTTGTCGATTTTTATTGAATTTGAACTATATTTCAAGGTTTTTTGATGGTTCTGAGCCACCAAACACACTTAAAGCATGCAGAATCGACTCAGAATAGGAAAAGGAGACGTTTAGGTCAATTTTATGCATTCTGGCGTTCGTAGATACAAGAAAACTGTTAAAATTCTTCAGAAACGTCATTTTTGAAGTGTTTTCTTGTACTTTTAAGCCACTCAGATACCCTACGGGCTCGGAAAGTGCAACGAAACCATCAAATTTTAGCTAGAAACTGTATTTTTGTCGGTTTTTATTGAATTTGAACTATATTTCAACGTTTTTTGATGGTTCTGAGCCACCAAACACACTTAAAGCATGCAGAATCGACTCAGAATAGGAAAAGGAGACGTTTAGGTCAATTTTATGCATTCTGGCGTTCGTAGATACAAGAAAACTGTTAAAATTCTTCAGAAACGTCACTTTTGAAGTGTTTTCTTGTACTTTTAAGCCACTCAGATACCCTACGGGCTCGGAAAGTGCAACGAAACCATCAAATTTTAGCTAGAAACTGTATTTTTGTCGATTTTTATTGAATTTGAACTATATTTCAAAGTTTTTTGATGGTTCTGAGCCACCAAACACACTTAAAGCATGCAGAATCGACTCAGAATAGGAAAAGAAGACGTTTAGGTCAATTTTATGCATTCTGGCGTTCGTAGATACAAGAAAACTGTTAAAATTCTTCAGAAACGTCACTTTTGAAGTGTTTTCTTGTACTTTTAAGCCACTCAGATACCCTACGGGCTCGGAAAGTGCAACGAAACCATCAAATTTTAGCTAGAAACTGTATTTTTGTCGATTTTTATTGAATTTGAACTATATTTCAATGTTTTTTGATGGTTCTGAGCCACCAAACACACTTAAAGCATGCAGAATCGACTCAGAATAGGAAAAGGAGACGTTTAGGTCAATTTTATGCATTCTGGCGTTCGTAGATACAAGAAAACTGTTAAAATTCTTCAGAAACGTCACTTTTGAAGTGTTTTCTTGTACTTTTAAGCCACTCAGATACCCTACGGGCTCGGAAAGTGCAACTAAACCATCAAATTTTAGCTAGAAACTGTATTTTTGTCGATTTTTATTGAATTTGAACTATATTTCAACGTTTTTTGATGGTTCTGAGCCACCAAACACACTTAAAGCATGCAGAACCGACTCAGAATAGGAAAAGGAGACGTTTAGTTCAATTTTATGCATTCTGGCGTTCGTAGATACAAGAAAACTGTTAAAATTCTTCAGAAACGTCACTTTTGAAGTGTTTTCTTGTACTTTTAAGCCACTCAGGTACCCTACGGGCTCGGAAAGTGCAACGAAACCATCAAATTTTAGCTAGAAACTGTATTTTTGTCGATTTTTATTGAATTTGAACTATATTTCAACGTTTTTTGATGGTTCTGAGCCACCAAACACACTTAAAGCATGCAGAATCGACTCAGAATATGAAAAGGAGACGTTTAGGTCAATTTTATGCATTCTGGCGTTCGTAGATACAAGAAAACTGTTTAAATTCTTCAGAAACGTCACTTTTGAAGTGTTTTCTTGTACTTTTAAGCCACTCAGATACCCTGCGGGCTCGGAAAGTGCAATGAAACCATCAAATTTTAGCTAGAAACTGTATTTTTGTCGATTTTTATTGAATTTGAACTATATTTCAACGTTTTTTGATGGTTCTGAGCCACCAAACACACTTAAAGCATGCAGAATCGACTCAGAATAGGAAAAGGAGACGTTTAGGTCAATTTTATGCATTCTGGCGTTCGTAGATACAAGAAAACTGTTAAAATTCTTCAGAAACGTCACTTTTGAAGTGTTTTCTTGTACTTTTAAGCCAATCAGATACCCTACGGGCTCGGAAAGTGCAACGAAACCATCAAATTTTAGCTAGAAACTGTATTTTTGTCGATTTTTATTGAATTTGAACTATATTTCAACGTTTTTTGATGGTTCTGAGCCACCAAACACACTTAAAGCATGCAGAATCGACTCAGAATAGGAAAAGGAGACGTTTAGGTCAATTTTATGCATTCTGGCGTTCGTAGATACAAGAAAACTGTTAAAATTCTTCAGAAACCTCACTTTTGAAGTGTTTTCTTGTACTTTTAAGCTAATCAGATACCCTACGGGCTCGGAAAGTGCAACGAAACCATCAAATTTTAGCTAGAAACTGTATTTTTGTCGATTTTTATTGAATTTGAACTATATTTCAACGTTTTTTGATGGTTCTGAGCCACCAAACACACTTAAAGCATGCAGAATCGACTCAGAATAGGAAAAGGAGACGTTTAGGTCAATTTTATGCATTCTGGCGTTCGTAGATACAAGAAAACTGTTAAAATTCTTCAGAAACGTCACTTTTGAAGTGTTTTCTTGTACTTTTAAGCCAATGAGATACCCTACGGGCTCGGAAAGTGCAACGAAACCATCAAATTTTAGCTAGAAACTGTATTTTTGTCGATTTTTATTGAATTTGAACTATATTTCAACGTTTTTTGATGGTTCTGAGCCACCAAACACACTTAAAGCATGCAGAATCGACTCAGAATAGGAAAAGGAGACGTTTAGGTCAATTTTATGCATTCTGGCGTTCGTAGATACAAGAAAACTGTTAAAATTCTTCAGAAACGTCACTTTTGAAGTGTTTTCTTGTACTTTTAAGCCAATCAGATACCCTACGGGCTCGGAAAGTGCAACGAAACCATCAAATTTTAGCTAGAAACTGTATTTTTGTCGATTTTTATTGAATTTGAACTATATTTCAACGTTTTTTGATGGTTCTGAGCCACCAAACACACTTAAAGCATGCAGAATCGACTCAGAATAGGAAAAGGAGACGTTTAGGTCAATTTTATGCATTCTGGCGTTCGTAGATACAAGAAAACTGTTAAAATTCTTCAGAAACGTCACTTTTGAAGTGTTTTCTTGTACTTTAAAGCCAATCACATACCCTACGGGCTCGGAAAGTGCAACGAAACCATCAAATTTTAGCTAGAAACTGTATTTTTGTCGATTTTTATTGAATTTGAACTATATTTCAACGTTTTTTGATGGTTCTGAGCCACCAAACACACTTAAAGCATGCAGAATCGACTCAGAATAGGAAAAGGAGACGTTTAGGTCAATTTTATGCATTCTGGAGTTCGTAGATACAAGAAAACTGTTAAAATTCTTCAGAAACGTCACTTCTGAAGTGTTTTCTTGTACTTTTAAGCCAATCAGATACCCTACGGGCTCGGAAAGTGCAACGAAACCATCAAATTTTAGCTAGAAACTGTATTTTTGTCGATTTTTATTGAATTTGAACTATATTTCAACGTTTTTTGATGGTTCTGAGCCACCAAACACACTTAAAGCATGCAGAATCGACTCAGAATAGGAAAAGGAAACGTTTAGGTCAATTTTATGCATTCTGGCGTTCGTAGATACAAGAAAACTGTTAAAATTCTTCAGAAACGTCACTTTTGAAGTGTTTTCTTGTACTTTTAAGCCAATCAGATACCCTACGGGCTCGGAAAGTGCAACGAAACCATCAAATTTTAGCTAGAAACTGTATTTTTGTCGATTTTTATTGAATTTGAACTATATTTCAACGTTTTTTGATGGTTCTGAGCCACCAAACACACTTAAAGCATGCAGAATCGACTCAGAATAGGAAAAGGAGACGTTTAGGTCAAATTTATGCATTCTGGCGTTCGTAGATACAAGAAAACTGTTAAAATTCTTCAGAAACGTCACTTTTGAAGTGTTTTCTTGTACTTTTAAGCCAATCATATACCCTACGGGCTCGGAAAGTGCAACGAAACCATCAAATTTTAGCTAGAAGCTGTATTTTTGTCGATTTTTATTGAATTTGAACTATATTTCAACGTTTTTTGATGGTTCTGAGCCACCAAACACACTTAAAGCATGCAGAATCGACTCAGAATAGGAAAAGGAGACGTTTAGGTCAATTTTATGCATTCTGGCGTTCGTAGATACAAGAAAACTGTTAAAATTCTTCAGAAACGTCAATTTTGAAGTGTTTTCTTGTACTTTTAAGCCAATCAGATACCCTACGGGCTCGGAAAGTGCAACGAAACCATCAAATTTTAGCTAGAAACTGTATTTTTGTCGATTTTTATTGAATTTGAACTATATTTCAACGTTTTTTGATGGTTCTGAGCCACCAAACACACTTAAAGCATGCAGAATCGACTCAGAATAGGAAAAGGAGACGTTTAGGTCAATTTTATGCATTCTGGCGTTCGTAGATACAAGAAAACTGTTAAAATTCTTCAGAAACGTCACTTTTGAAGTGTTTTCTTGTACTTTTAAGCCAATCAGATACCCCACGGGCTCGGAAAGTGCAACGAAACCATCAAATTTTAGCTAGAAACTGTATTTTTGTCGATTTTTATTGAATTTGAACTATATTTCAACGTTTTTTGATGGTTCTGAGCCACCAAACACACTTAAAGCATGCAGAATCGACTCAGAATAGGAAAAGGAGACGTTTAGGTCAATTTTATGCATTCTGGCGTTCGTAGATACAAGAAAACTGTTAAAATTCTTCAGAAACGTCACTTTTGAAGTGTTTTCTTGTACTTTTAAGCCAATCAGATACCCTACGGGCTCGGAAAGTGCAACGAAACCATCAAATTTTAGCTAGAAACTGTATTTTTGTCGAATTTTATTGAATTTGAACTATATTTCAACGTTTTTTGATGGTTCTGAGCCACCAAACACACTTAAAGCATGCAGAATCGACTCAGAATAGGAAAAGGAGACGTTTAGGTCAATTTTATGCATTCTGGCGTTCGTAGATACAAGAAAACTGTTAAAATTCTTCAGAAACGTCACTTTTGAAGTGTTTTCTTGTACTTTTAAGCCAATCAGATACCCTACGGGCTCGGAAAGTGCAACGAAACCATCAAATTTTAGCTAGAAACTGTATTTTTGTCGATTTTTATTGAATTTGAACTATATTTCAACGTTTTTTGATGGTTCTGAGCCACCAAACACACTTAAAGCATGCAGAATCGACTCAGAATAGGAAAAGGAGACGTTTAGGTCAATTTTATGCATTCTGGCGTTCGTAGATACAAGAAAACTGTTAAAATTCTTCAGAAACGTCACTTTTGAAGTGTTTTCTTGTACTTTTAAGCCAATCAGATACCCTACGGGCTCGGAAAGTGCAACGAAACCATCAAATTTTAGCTAGAAACTGTATTTTTGTCGATTTTTATTGAATTTGAACTATATTTCAACGTTTTTTGATGGTTCTGAGCCACCAAACACACTTAAAGCATGCAGAATCGACTCAGAATAGGAAAAGGAGACGTTTAGGTCAATTTTATGCATTCTGGCGTTCTTAGATACAAGAAAACTGTTAAAATTCTTCAGAAACGTCACTTTTGAAGTGTTTTCTTGTACTTTTAAGCCAATCAGATAACCTACGGGCTCGGAAAGTGCAACGAAACCATCAAATTTTAGCTAGAAACTGTATTTTTGCCGATTTTTATTGAATTTGAACTATATTTCAACGTTTTTTGATGGTTCTGAGCCACCAAACACACTTAAAGCATGCAGAATCGACTCAGAATAGGAAAAGGAGACGTTTAGGTCAATTTTATGCATTCTGGCGTTCGTAGATACAAGAAAACTGTTAAAATTCTTCAGAAACGTCACTTTTGAAGTGTTTTCTTGTACTTTTAAGCCAATCAGATACCCAACGGGCTGGGAAAGTGCAACGAAACCATCAAATTTTAGCTAGAAACTGTATTTTTGTCGATTTTTATTGAATTTGAACTATATTTCAACGTTTTTTGATGGTTCTGAGCCACCAAACAAACTTAAAGCATGCAGAATCGACTCAGAATAGGAAAAGGAGACGTTTAGGTCAATTTTATGCATTCTGGCGTTCGTAGATACAAGAAAACTGTTAAAATTCTTCAGAAACGTCACTTTTGAAGTGTTTTCTTGTACTTTTAAGCCAATCAGATACCCTACGGGCTCGGAAAGTGCAACGAAACCATCAAATTTTAGCTAGAAACTGTATTTTTGTCGATTTTTATTGAATTTGAACTATATTTCAACGTTTTTTGATGGTTCTGAGCCACCAAACACACTTAAAGCATGCAGAATCGACTCAGAATAGGAAAAGGAGACGTTTAGGTCAATTTTATGCATTCTGGCGTTCGTAGATACAAGAAAACTGTTAAAATTCTTCAGAAACGTCACTTTTGAAGTGTTTTCTTGCACTTTTAAGCCAATCAGATACCCAACGGGCTCGGAAAGTGCAACGAAACCATCAAATTTTAGCTAGAAACTGTATTTTTGTCGATTTTTATTGAATTTGAACTATATTTCAACGTTTTTTGATGGTTCTGAGCCACCAAACACACTTAAAGCATGCAGAATCGACTCAGAATAGGAAAAGGAGACGTTTAGGTCAATTTTATGCATTCTGGCGTTCGTAGATACAAGAAAACTGTTAAAATTCTTCAGAAACGTCACTTTTGAAGTGTTTTCTTGTACTTTTAAGCCAATCAGATACCCAACGGGCTCGGAAAGTGCAACGAAACCATCAAATTTTAGCTAGAAACTGTATCTTTGTCGATTTTTATTGAATTTGAACTATATTTCAACGTTTTTTGATGGTTCTGAGCCACCAAACACACTTAAAGCATGCAGAATCGACTCAGAATAGGAAAAGGAGACGTTTAGGTCAATTTTATGCATTCTGGCGTTCGTAGATACAAGAAAACTGTTAAAATTCTTCAGAAACGTCACTTTTGAAGTGTTTTCTTGTACTTTTAAGCCAATCAGATACCCTAGGGGCTCGGAAAGTGCAACGAAACCATCAAATTTTAGCTAGAAACTGTATTTTTGTCGATTTTTATTGAATTTGAACTATATTTCAACGTTTATTGATGGTTCTGAGCCACCAAACACACTTAAAGCATGCAGAATCGACTCAGAATAGGAAAAGGAGACGTTTAGGTCAATTTTATGCATTCTGGCGTTCGTAGATACAAGAAAACTGTTAAAATTCTTCAGAAACGTCACTTTTGAAGTGTTTTCTTGTACTTTTAAGCCAATCAGATACCCTACGGGCTCGGAAAGTGCAACGAAACCATCAAATTTTAGCTAGAAACTGTATTTTTGTCGATTTTTATTGAATTTGAACTATATTTCAACGTTTTTTGATGGTTCTGAGCCACCAAACACACTTAAAGCATGCAGAATCGACTCAGAATAGGAAAAGGAGACGTTTAGGTCAATTTTATGCATTCTGGCGTTCGTAGATACAAGAAAACTGTTAAAATTCTTCAGAAACGTCACTTTTGAAGTGTTTTCTTGTACTTTTAAGCCAATCAGATACCCTACGGGCTCGGAAAGTGCAACGAAACCATCAAATTTTAGCTAGAAACTGTATTTTTGTCGATTTTTATTGAATTTGAACTATATTTCAACGTTTTTTGATGGTTCTGAGCCACCAAACACACTTAAAGCATGCAGAATCGACTCAGAATAGGAAAAGGAGACGTTTAGGTCAATTTTATGCATTCTGGCGTTCGTAGATACAAGAAAACTGTTAAAATTCTTCAGAAACGTCACTTTTGAAGTGTTTTCTTGTACTTTTAAGCCAATCAGATACCCTACGGGCTCGGAAAGTGCAACGAAACCATCAAATTTTAGCTAGAAACTGTATTTTTGTCGATTTTTATTGAATTTGAACTATATTTCAACGTTTTTTGATGGTTCTGAGCCACCAAACACACTTAAAGCATGCAGAATCGACTCAGAATAGGAAAAGGAGACGTTTAGGTCAATTTTATGCATTCTGGCGTTCGTAGATACAAGAAAACAGTTAAAATTCTTCAGAAACGTCACTTTTGAAGTGTTTTCTTGTACTTTTAAGCCAATCAGATACCCTACGGGCTCGGAAAGTGAAACGAAACCATCAAATTTTAGCTAGAAACTGTATTTTTGTCGATTTTTATTGAATTTGATCTATATTTCAACGTTTTTTGATGGATCTGAGCCACCAAACACACTTAAAGCATGCAGAATCGACTCAGAATAGGAAAAGGAGACGTTTAGGTCAATTTTATGCATTCTGGCGTTCGTAGATACAAGAAAACTGTTAAAATTCTTCAGAAACGTCACTTTTGAAGTGTTTTCTTGTACTTTTAAGCCAATCAGATACCCTACGGCCTCGGAAAGTGCAACGAAACCATCAAATTTTAGCTAGAAACTGTATTTTTGTCGATTTTTATTGAATTTGAACTATATTTCAACGTTTTTTGATGGTTCTGAGCCACCAAACACACTTAAAGCATGTAGAATCGACTCAGAATAGGAAAAGGAGACGTTTAGGTCAATTTTATGCATTCTGGCGTTCGTAGATACAAGAAAACTGTTAAAATTCTTCAGAAACGTCACTTTTGAAGTGTTTTCTTGTACTTTTAAGCCAATCAGATACCCTACGGGCTCGGAAAGTGCAACGAAACCATCAAATTTTAGCTAGAAACTGTATTTTTGTCGATTTTTATTGAATTTGAACTATATTTCAACGTTTTTTGATGGTTCTGAGCCACCAAACACACTTAAGGCATGCAGAATCGACTCAGAATAGGAAAAGGAGACGTTTAGGTCAATTTTATGCATTCTGGCGTTCGTAGATACAAGAAAACTGTTAAAATTCTTCAGAAACGTCACTTTTGAAGTGTTTTCTTGTACTTTTAAGCCAATCAGATACCCTACGGGCTCGGAAAGTGCAACGAAACCATCAAATTTTAGATAGAAACTGTATTTTTGTCGATTTTTATTGAATTTGAACTATATTTCAACGTTTTTTGATGGTTCTGAGCCACCAAACACACTTAAAAGCAGCAGAATCGACTCAGAATAGGAAAAGGAGATGTTTAGGTCAATTTTATGCATTCTGGCGTTCGTAGATACAAGAAAACTGTTAAAATTCTTCAGAAACGTCACTTTTGAAGTGTTTTCTTGTACTTTTAAGCCAATCAGATACCCTACGGGCTCGGAAAGTGCAACGAAACCATCAAATTTTAGCTAGAAACTGTATTTTTGTCGATTTTTATTGAATTTGAACTATATTTCAACGTTTTTTGATGGTTCTGAGCCACCAAACACACTTAAAGCATGCAGAATCGACTCAGAATAGGAAAAGGAGACGTTTAGGTCAATTTTATGCATTCTGGCGTTCGTAGATACAAGAAAACTGTTAAAATTCTTCAGAAACGTCACTTTTGAAGTGTTTTCTTGTACTTTTAAGCCAATCAGATACCCTACGGGCTCGGAAAGTGCAACGAAACCATCAAATTTTAGCTAGAAACTGTATTTTTGTCGATTTTTATTGAATTTGAACTATATTTCAACGTTTTTTGATTGTTCTGAGCCACCAAACACACTTAAAGCATGCAGAATCGACTCAGAATAGGAAAAGGAGACGTTTAGGTCAATTTTATGCATTCTGGCGTTCGTAGATACAAGAAAACTGTTAAAATTCTTCAGAAACGTCACTTTTGAAGTGTTTTCTTGTACTTTTAAGCCAATCAGATACCCTATGGGCTCGGAAATGGCAACGAAACCATCAAATTTTAGCTAGAAACTGTATTTTTGTCGATTTTTATTGAATTTGAACTATATTTCAACGTTTTTTGATGGTTCTGAGCCACCAAACACACTTAAAGCATGCAGAATCGACTCAGAATAGGAAAAGGAGACGTTTAGGTCAATTTTATGCATTCTGGCGTTCGTAGATACAAGAAAACTGTTAAAATTCTTCAGAAACGTCACTTTTGAAGTGTTTTCTTGTACTTTTAAGCCAATCAGATACCCCTACGGCCTCGGAAAGTGCAACGAAACCATCAAATTTTAGCTAGAAACTGTATTTTTGTCGATTTTTATTGAATTTGAACTATATTTCAACGTTTTTTGATGGTTCTGAGCCACCAAACACACTTAAAGCATGTAGAATCGACTCAGAATAGGAAAAGGAGACGTTTAGGTCAATTTTATGCATTCTGGCGTTCGTAGATACAAGAAAACTGTTAAAATTCTTCAGAAACGTCACTTTTGAAGTGTTTTCTTGTACTTTTAAGCCAATCAGATACCCTACGGGCTCGGAAAGTGCAACGAAACCATCAAATTTTAGCTAGAAACTGTATTTTTGTCGATTTTTATTGAATTTGAACTATATTTCAACGTTTTTTGATGGTTCTGAGCCACCAAACACACTTAAGGCATGCAGAATCGACTCAGAATAGGAAAAGGAGACGTTTAGGTCAATTTTATGCATTCTGGCGTTCGTAGATACAAGAAAACTGTTAAAATTCTTCAGAAACGTCACTTTTGAAGTGTTTTCTTGTACTTTTAAGCCAATCAGATACCCTACGGGCTCGGAAAGTGCAACGAAACCATCAAATTTTAGATAGAAACTGTATTTTTGTCGATTTTTATTGAATTTGAACTATATTTCAACGTTTTTTGATGGTTCTGAGCCACCAAACACACTTAAAGCATGCAGAATCGACTCAGAATAGGAAAAGGAGATGTTTAGGTCAATTTTATGCATTCTGGCGTTCGTAGATACAAGAAAACTGTTAAAATTCTTCAGAAACGTCACTTTTGAAGTGTTTTCTTGTACTTTTAAGCCAATCAGATACCCTACGGGCTCGGAAAGTGCAACGAAACCATCAAATTTTAGCTAGAAACTGTATTTTTGTCGATTTTTATTGAATTTGAACTATATTTCAACGTTTTTTGATGGTTCTGAGCCACCAAACACACTTAAAGCATGCAGAATCGACTCAGAATAGGAAAAGGAGACGTTTAGGTCAATTTTATGCATTCTGGCGTTCGTAGATACAAGAAAACTGTTAAAATTCTTCAGAAACGTCACTTTTGAAGTGTTTTCTTGTACTTTTAAGCCAATCAGATACCCTACGGGCTCGGAAAGTGCAACGAAACCATCAAATTTTAGCTAGAAACTGTATTTTTGTCGATTTTTATTGAATTTGAACTATATTTCAACGTTTTTTGATTGTTCTGAGCCACCAAACACACTTAAAGCATGCAGAATCGACTCAGAATAGGAAAAGGAGACGTTTAGGTCAATTTTATGCATTCTGGCGTTCGTAGATACAAGAAAACTGTTAAAATTCTTCAGAAACGTCACTTTTGAAGTGTTTTCTTGTACTTTTAAGCCAATCAGATACCCTATGGCTCGGAAATGGCAACGAAACCATCAAATTTTAGCTAGAAACTGTATTTTTGTCGATTTTTATTGAATTTGAACTATATTTCAACGTTTTTTGATGGTTCTGAGCCACCAAACACACTTAAAGCATGCAGAATCGACTCAGAATAGGAAAAGGAGACGTTTAGGTCAATTTTATGCATTCTGGCGTTCGTAGATACAAGAAAACTGTTAAAATTCTTCAGAAACGTCACTTTTGAAGTGTTTTCTTGTACTTTTAAGCCAATCAGATACCCTACGGCCTCGGAAAGTGCAACGAAACCATCAAATTTTAGCTAGAAACTGTATTTTTGTCGATTTTTATTGAATTTGAACTATATTTCAACGTTTTTTGATGGTTCTGAGCCACCAAACACACTTAAAGCATGTAGAATCGACTCAGAATAGGAAAAGGAGACGTTTAGGTCAATTTTATGCATTCTGGCGTTCGTAGATACAAGAAAACTGTTAAAATTCTTCAGAAACGTCACTTTTGAAGTGTTTTCTTGTACTTTTAAGCCAATCAGATACCCTACGGGCTCGGAAAGTGCAACGAAACCATCAAATTTTAGCTAGAAACTGTATTTTTGTCGATTTTTATTGAATTTGAACTATATTTCAACGTTTTTTGATGGTTCTGAGCCACCAAACACACTTAAGGCATGCAGAATCGACTCAGAATAGGAAAAGGAGACGTTTAGGTCAATTTTATGCATTCTGGCGTTCGTAGATACAAGAAAACTGTTAAAATTCTTCAGAAACGTCACTTTTGAAGTGTTTTCTTGTACTTTTAAGCCAATCAGATACCCTACGGGCTCGGAAAGTGCAACGAAACCATCAAATTTTAGATAGAAACTGTATTTTTGTCGATTTTTATTGAATTTGAACTATATTTCAACGTTTTTTGATGGTTCTGAGCCACCAAACACACTTAAAGCATGCAGAATCGACTCAGAATAGGAAAAGGAGATGTTTAGGTCAATTTTATGCATTCTGGCGTTCGTAGATACAAGAAAACTGTTAAAATTCTTCAGAAACGTCACTTTTGAAGTGTTTTCTTGTACTTTTAAGCCAATCAGATACCCTACGGGCTCGGAAAGTGCAACGAAACCATCAAATTTTAGCTAGAAACTGTATTTTTGTCGATTTTTATTGAATTTGAACTATATTTCAACGTTTTTTGATGGTTCTGAGCCACCAAACACACTTAAAGCATGCAGAATCGACTCAGAATAGGAAAAGGAGACGTTTAGGTCAATTTTATGCATTCTGGCGTTCGTAGATACAAGAAAACTGTTAAAATTCTTCAGAAACGTCACTTTTGAAGTGTTTTCTTGTACTTTTAAGCCAATCAGATACCCTACGGGCTCGGAAAGTGCAACGAAACCATCAAATTTTAGCTAGAAACTGTATTTTTGTCGATTTTTATTGAATTTGAACTATATTTCAACGTTTTTTGATTGTTCTGAGCCACCAAACACACTTAAAGCATGCAGAATCGACTCAGAATAGGAAAAGGAGACGTTTAGGTCAATTTTATGCATTCTGGCGTTCGTAGATACAAGAAAACTGTTAAAATTCTTCAGAAACGTCACTTTTGAAGTGTTTTCTTGTACTTTTAAGCCAATCAGATACCCTATGGGCTCGGAAATGGCAACGAAACCATCAAATTTTAGCTAGAAACTGTATTTTTGTCGATTTTTATTGAATTTGAACTATATTTCAACGTTTTTTGATGGTTCTGAGCCACCAAACACACTTAAAGCATGCAGAATCGACTCAGAATAGGAAAAGGAGACGTTTAGGTCAATTTTATGCATTCTGGCGTTCGTAGATACAAGAAAGCTGTTAAAATTCTTCAGAAACGTCACTTTTGAAGTGTTTTCTTGTACTTTTAAGCCAATCAGATACCCTACGGGCTCGGAAAGTGCAACGAAACCATCAAATTTAAGCTAGAAACTGTATTTTTGTCGATTTTTATTGAATTTGAACTATATTTCAACGTTTTTTGATGGTTCTGAGCCACCAAACACACTTAAAGCATGCAGAATCGACTCAGAATAGGAAAAGGAGACGTTTAGGTCAATTTTATGCATTCTGGCGTTCGTAGATACAAGAAAACTGTTAAAATTCTTCAGAAACGTCACTTTTGAAGTGTTTTCTTGTACTTTTAAGCCAATCAGATACTCTACGGGCTCGGAAAGTGCAACGAAACCATCAAATTTTAGCTAGAAACTGTATTTTTGTCGATTTTTATTGAATTTGAACTATATTTCAACGTTTTTTGATGGTTCTGAGCCACTAAACACACTTAAAGCATGCAGAATCGACTCAGAATAGGAAAAGGAGACGTTTAGGTCAATTTTATGCATTCTGGCGTTCGTAGATACAAGAAAACTGTTAAAATTCTTCAGAAACGTCACTTTTGAAGTGTTTTCTTGTACTTTTAAGCCAATCAGATACCCTACGGGCTCGGAAAGTGCAACGAAACCATCAAATTTTAGCTAGAAACTGTATTTTTGTCGATTTTTATTGAATTTGAACTATATTTCAACGTTTTTTGATGGTTCTAAGCCACCAAACACACTTAAAGCATGCAGAATCGACTCAGAATAGGAAAAGGAGACGTTTAGGTCAATTTTATGCATTCTGGTGTTCGTAGATACAAGAAAACTGTTAAAATTCTTCAGAAACGTCACTTTTGAAGTGTTTTCTTGTACTTTTAAGCCAATCAGATACCCTACGGGCTCGGAATGTGCAACGAAACCATCAAATTTTAGCTAGAAACTGTATTTTTGTCGATTTTTATTGAATTTGAACTATATTTCAACGTTTTTTGATGGTTCTGAGCCACCAAACACACTTAAAGCATGCAGAATCGACTCAGAATAGGAAAAGGAGACGTTTAGGTCAATTTTATGCATTCTGGCGTTCGTAGATACAAGAAAACTGTTAAAATTCTTCAGAAACGTCACTTTTGAAGTGTTTTCTTGTACTTTTAAGCCAATCAGATACCCTACGGGCTCGGAAAGTGCAACGAAACCATCAAATTTTAGCTAGAAACTGTATTTTTGTCGATTTTTATTGAATTTGAACTATATTTCAACGTTTTTTGATGGTTCTGAGCCACCAAACACACTTAAAGCATGCAGAATCAACTCAGAATAGGAAAAGGAGACGTTTAGGTAAATTTTATGCATTCTGGCGTTCGTAGATACAAGAAAACTGTTAAAATTCTTCAGAAACGTCACTTTTGAAGTGTTTTCTTGTACTTTTAAGCCAATCAGATACCCTACGGGCTCGGAAAGTGCAACGAAACCATCAAATTTTAGCTAGAAACTGTATTTTTGTCGATTTTTATTGAATTTGAACTATATTTCAACGTTTTTTGATGGTTCTGAGCCACCAAACACACTTAAAGCATGCAGAATCGACTCAGAATAGGAAAAGGAGACGTTTAGGTCAATTTTATGCATTCTGGCGTTCGTAGATACAAGAAAACTGTTAAAATTCTTCAGAAACGTCACTTTTGAAGTGTTTTCTTGTACTTTTAAGCCAATCAGATACCCTACGGGCTCGGAAAGTGCAACGAAACCATCAAATTTTAGCTAGAAACTGTATTTTTGTCGATTTTTATTGAATTTGAACTATATTTCAACGTTTTTTGATGGTTCTGAGCCACCAAACACACTTAAAGCATGCAGAATCGACTCAGAATAGGAAAAGGAGACGTTTAGGTCAATTTTATGCATTCTGGCGATCGTAGATACAAGAAAACTGTTAAAATTCTTCAGAAACGTCACTTTTGAAGTGTTTTCTTGTACTTTTAAGCCAATCAGATACCCTACGGGCTCGGAAAGTGCAACGAAACCATCAAATTTTAGCTAGAAACTGTATTTTTGTCGATTTTTATTGAATTTGAACTATATTTCAACGTTTTTTGATGGTTCTGAGCTACCAAACACACTTAAAGCATGCAGAATCGACTCAGAATAGGAAAAGGAGACGTTTAGGTCAATTTTATGCATTCTGGCGTTCGTAGATACAAGAAAACTGTTAAAATTCTTCAGAAACGTCACTTTTGAAGTGTTTTCTTGTACTTTTAAGCCAATCAGATACCCTACGGGCTCGGAAAGTGCAACGAAACCATCAAATTTTAGCTAGAAACTGTATTTTTGTCGATTTTTATTGAATTTGAACTATATTTCAACGTTTTTTGACGGTTCTGAGCCACCAAACACACTTAAAGCATGCAGAATCGACTCAGAATAGGAAAAGGAGACGTTTAGGTCAATTTTATGCATTCTGGCGTTCGTAGATACAAGAAAACTGTTAAAATTCTTCAGAAACGTCACTTTTGAAGTGTTTTCTTGTACTTTTAAGCCAATCAGATACCCTACGGGCTCGGAAAGTGCAACGAAACCATCAAATTTTAGCTAGAAACTGTATTTTTGTCGATTTTTATTGAATTTGAACTATATTTCAACGTTTTTTGATGGTTCTGAGCCACCAAACACACTTAAAGCATGCAGAATCGACTCAGAATAGGAAAAGGAGACGTTTAGGTCAATTTTATGCATTCTGGCGTTCGTAGATACAAGAAAACTGTTAAAATTCTTCAGAAACGTCACTTTTGAAGTGTTTTCTTGTACTTTTAAGCAAATCAGATACCCAACGGGCTCGGAAAGTGCAACGAAACCATCAAATTTTAGCTAGAAACTGTATTTTTGTCGATTTTTATTGAATTTGAACTATATTTCAACGTTTTTTGATGGTTCTGAGCCACCAAACACACTTAAAGCATGCAGAATCGACTCAGAATAGGAAAAGGAGACGTTTAGGTCAATTTTATGCATTCTGGCGTTCGTAGATACAAGAAAACTGTTAAAATTCTTCAGAAACGTCACTTTTGAAGTGTTTTCTTGTACTTTTAAGCCAATCAGATACCCTACGGGCTCGGAAAGTGCAACGAAACCATCAAATTTTAGCTAGAAACTGTATTTTTGTCGATTTTTATTGAATTTGAACTATATTTCAACGTTTTTTGATGGTTCTGAGCCACCAAACACACTTAAAGCATGCAGAATCGACTCAGAATAGGAAAAGGAGACGTTTAGGTCAATTTTATGCATTCTGGCGTTCGTAGATACAAGAAAACTGTTAAAATTCTTCAGAAACGTCACTTTTGAAGTGTTTTCTTGTACTTTTAAGCTAATCAGATACCCTACGGGCTCGGAAAGTGCAACGAAACCATCAAATTTTAGCTAGAAACTGTATTTTTGTCGATTTTTATTGAATTTGAACTATATTTCAACGTTTTTTGATGGTTCTGAGCCACCAAACACACTTAAAGCATGCAGAATCGACTCAGAATAGGAAAAGGAGACGTTTAGGTCAATTTTATGCATTCTGGCGTTCGTAGATACAAGAAAACTGTTAAAATTCTTCAGAAACGTCACTTTTGAAGTGTTTTCTTGTACTTTTAAGCCAATCAGATACCCTACGGGCTCGGAAAGTGCAACGAAACCATCAAATTTTAGCTAGAAACTGTATTTTTGTCGATTTTTATTGAATTTGAACTATATTTCAAGGTTTTTTTATGTTTCTGAGCCACCAAACACACTTAAAGCATGCAGAATCGACTCAGAATAGGAAAAGGAGAAGTTTAGGTCAATTTTATGCATTCTGGCGTTCGTAGATACAAGAAAACTGTTAAAATTCTTCAGAAACGTCACTTTTGAAGTGTTTTCTTGTACTTTTAAGCCAATCAGATACCCTACGGGCTCGGAAAGTGCAACGAAACCATCAAATTTTAGCTAGAAACTGTATTTTTGTCGATTTTTATTGAATTTGAACTATATTTCAACGTTTTTTGATGGTTCTGAGCCACTAAACACACTTAAAGCATGTAGAATCGACTCAGAATAGGAAAAGGAGACGTTTAGGTCAATTTTATGCATTCTGGCGTTCGTAGATACAAGAAAACTGTTAAAATTCTTCAGAAACGTCACTTTTGAAGTGTTTTCTTGTACTTTTAAGCCAATCAGATACCCTACGGGCTCGGAAAGTGCAACGAAACCATCAAATTTTAGCTAGAAACTGTATTTTTGTCGATTTTTATTGAATTTGAACTATATTTCAACGTTTTTTGACGGTTCTGAGCCACCAAACACACTTAAAGCATGCAGAATCGACTCAGAATAGGAAAAGGAGACGTTTAGGTCAATTTTATGCATTCTGGCGTTCGTAGATACAAGAAAACTGTTAAAATTCTTCAGAAACGTCACTTTTGAAGTGTTTTCTTGTACTTTTAAGCCAATCAGATACCCTACGGGCTCGGAAAGTGCAACGAAACCATCAAATTTTAGCTAGAAACTGTATTTTTGTCGATTTTTATTGAATTTGAACTATATTTCAACGTTTTTTGATGGTTCTGAGCCACCAAACACACTTAAAGCATGCAGAATCGACTCAGAATAGGAAAAGGAGACGTTTAGGTCAATTTTATGCATTCTGGCGTTCGTAGATACAAGAAAACTGTTAAAATTCTTCAGAAACGTCACTTTTGAAGTGTTTTCTTGTACTTTTAAGCCAATCAGATACCCTACGGGCTCGGAAAGTGCAACGAAACCATCAAATTTTAGCTAGAAACTGTATTTTTGTCGATTTTTATTGAATTTGAACTATATTTCAACGTTTTTTGATGGTTCTGAGCCACCAAACACACTTAAAGCATGCAGAATCGACTCAGAATAGGAAAAGGAGACGTTTAGGTCAATTTTATGCATTCTGGCGTTCGTAGATACAAGAAAACTGTTAAAATTCTTCAGAAACGTCACTTTTGAAGTGTTTTCTTGTACTTTTAAGCCAATCAGATACCCTACGGGCTCGGAAAGTGCAACGAAACCATCAAATTTTAGCTAGAAACTGTATTTTTGTCGATTTTTATTGAATTTGAACTATATTTCAAGGTTTTTTTATGTTTCTGAGCCACCAAACACACTTAAAGCATGCAGAATCGACTCAGAATAGGAAAAGGAGAAGTTTAGGTCAATTTTATGCATTCTGGCGTTCGTAGATACAAGAAAACTGTTAAAATTCTTCAGAAACGTCACTTTTGAAGTGTTTTCTTGTACTTTTAAGCCAATCAGATACCCTACGGGCTCGGAAAGTGCAACGAAACCATCAAATTTTAGCTAGAAACTGTATTTTTGTCGATTTTTATTGAATTTGAACTATATTTCAACGTTTTTTGATGGTTCTGAGCCACTAAACACACTTAAAGCATGCAGAATCGACTCAGAATAGGAAAAGGAGACGTTTAGGTCAATTTTATGCATTCTGGCGTTCGTAGATACAAGAAAACTGTTAAAATTCTTCAGAAACGTCACTTTTGAAGTGTTTTCTTGTACTTTTAAGCCAATCAGATACCCTACGGGCTCGGAAAGTGCAACGAAACCATCAAATTTTAGCTAGAAACTGTATTTTTGTCGATTTTTATTGAATTTGAACTATATTTCAACGTTTTTTGACGGTTCTGAGCCACCAAACACACTTAAAGCATGCAGAATCGACTCAGAATAGGAAAAGGAGACGTTTAGGTCAATTTTATGCATTCTGGCGTTCGTAGATACAAGAAAACTGTTAAAATTCTTCAGAAACGTCACTTTTGAAGTGTTTTCTTGTACTTTTAAGCCAATCAGATACCCTACGGGCTCGGAAAGTGCAACGAAACCATCAAATTTTAGCTAGAAACTGTATTTTTGTCGATTTTTATTGAATTTGAACTATATTTCAACGTTTTTTGATGGTTCTGAGCCACCAAACACACTTAAAGCATGCAGAATCGACTCAGAATAGGAAAAGGAGACGTTTAGGTCAATTTTATGCATTCTGGCGTTCGTAGATACAAGAAAACTGTTAAAATTCTTCAGAAACGTCACTTTTGAAGTGTTTTCTTGTACTTTTAAGCCAATCAGATACCCTACGGGCTCGGAAAGTGCAACGAAACCATCAAATTTTAGCTAGAAACTGTATTTTTGTCGATTTTTATTGAATTTGAACTATATTTCAACGTTTTTTGATGGTTCTGAGCCACCAAACACACTTAAAGCATGCAGAATCGACTCAGAATAGGAAAAGGAGACGTTTAGGTCAATTTTATGCATTCTGGCGTTCGTAGATACAAGAAAACTGTTAAAATTCTTCAGAAACGTCACTTTTGAAGTGTTTTCTTGTACTTTTAAGCCAATCAGATACCCTACGGGCTCGGAAAGTGCAACGAAACCATCAAATTTTAGCTAGAAACTGTATTTTTGTCGATTTTTATTGAATTTGAACTATATTTCAACGTTTTTTGATGGTTCTGAGCCACCAAACACACTTAAAGCATGCAGAATCGACTCAGAATAGGAAAAGGAGACGTTTAGGTAAATTTTATGCATTCTGGCGTTCGTAGATACAAGAAAACTGTTAAAATTCTTCAGAAACGTCACTTTTGAAGTGTTTTCTTGTACTTTTAAGCCAATCAGATACCCAACGGGCTCGGAAAGTGCAACGAAACCATCAAATTTTAGCTAGAAACTGTATTTTTGTCGATTTTTATTGAATTTGAACTATATTTCAACGTTTTTTGATGGTTCTGAGCCACCAAACACACTTAAAGCATGCAGAATCGACTCAGAATAGGAAAAGGAGACGTTTAGGTCAATTTTATGCATTCTGGCGTTCGTAGATACAAGAAAACTGTTAAAATTCTTCAGAAACGTCACTTTTGAAGTGTTTTCTTGTACTTTTAAGCCAATCAGATACCCAACGGGCTCGGAAAGTGCAACGAAACCATCAAATTTTAGCTAGAAACTGTATTTTTGTCGATTTTTATTGAATTTGAACTATATTTCAACGTTTTTTGATGGTTCTGAGCCACCAAACACACTTAAAGCATGCAGAATCGACTCAGAATAGGAAAAGGAGACGTTTAGGTCAATTTTATGCATTCTGGCGTTCGTAGATACAAGAAAACTGTTAAAATTCTTCAGAAACGTCACTTTTGAAGTGTTTTCTTGTACTTTTAAGCCAATCAGATACCCTACGGGCTCGGAAAGTGCAACGAAACCATCAAATTTTAGCTAGAAACTGTATTTTTGTCGATTTTTATTGAATTTGAACTATATTTCAACGTTTTTTGATGGTTCTGAGCCACCAAACACACTTAAAGCATGCAGAATCGACTCAGAATAGGAAAAGGAGACGTTTAGGTCAATTTTATGCATTCTGGCGTTCGTAGATACAAGAAAACTGTTAAAATTCTTCAGAAACGTCACTTTTGAAGTGTTTTCTTGTACTTTTAAGCCAATCAGATACCCTACGGGCTCGGAAAGTGCAACGAAACCATCAAATTTTAGCTAGAAACTGTATTTTTGTCGATTTTTATTGAATTTGAACTATATTTCAACGTTTTTTGATGGTTCTGAGCCACCAAACACACTTAAAGCATGCAGAATCGACTCAGAATAGGAAAAGGAGACGTTTAGGTCAATTTTATGCATTCTGGCGTTCGTAGATACAAGAAAACTGTTAAAATTCTTCAGAAACGTCACTTTTGAAGTGTTTTCTTGTACTTTTAAGCCAATCAGATACCCTACGGGCTCGGAAAGTGCAACGAAACCATCAAATTTTAGCTAGAAACTGTATTTTTGTCGATTTTTATTGAATTTGAACTATATTTCAACGTTTTTTGATGGTTCTGAGCCACCAAACACACTTAAAGCATGCAGAATCGACTCAGAATAGGAAAAGGAGACGTTTAGGTAAATTTTATGCATTCTGGCGTTCGTAGATACAAGAAAACTGTTAAAATTCTTCAGAAACGTCACTTTTGAAGTGTTTTCTTGTACTTTTAAGCCAATCAGATACCCTACGGGCTCGGAAAGTGCAACGAAACCATCAAATTTTAGCTAGAAACTGTATTTTTGTCGATTTTTATTGAATTTGAACTATATTTCAACGTTTTTTGACGGTTCTGAGCCACCAAACACACTTAAAGCATGCAGAATCGACTCAGAATAGGAAAAGGAGACGTTTAGGTCAATTTTATGCATTCTGGCGTTCGTAGATACAAGAAAACTGTTAAAATTCTTCAGAAACGTCACTTTTGAAGTGTTTTCTTGTACTTTTAAGCCAATCAGATACCCTACGGGCTCGGAAAGTGCAACGAAACCATCAAATTTTAGCTAGAAACTGTATTTTTGTCGATTTTTATTGAATTTGAACTATATTTCAACGTTTTTTGATGGTTCTGAGCCACCAAACACACTTAAAGCATGCAGAATCGACTCAGAATAGGAAAAGGAGACGTTTAGGTCAATTTTATGCATTCTGGCGTTCGTAGATACAAGAAAACTGTTAAAATTCTTCAGAAACGTCACTTTTGAAGTGTTTTCTTGTACTTTTAAGCCAATCAGATACCCTACGGGCTCGGAAAGTGCAACGAAACCATCAAATTTTAGCTAGAAACTGTATTTTTGTCGATTTTTATTGAATTTGAACTATATTTCAACGTTTTTTTATGGTTCTGAGCCACCAAACACACTTAAAGCATGCAGAATCGACTCAGAATAGGAAAAGGAGAAGTTTAGGTCAATTTTATGCATTCTGGCGTTCGTAGATACAAGAAAACTGTTAAAATTCTTCAGAAACGTCACTTTTGAAGTGTTTTCTTGTACTTTTAAGCGAATCAGATACCCTACGGGCTCGGAAAGTGCAACGAAACCATCAAATTTTAGCTAGAAACTGTATTTTTGTCGATTTTTATTGAATTTGAACTATATTTCAACGTTTTTTGACGGTTCTGAGCCACCAAACACACTTAAAGCATGCAGAATCGACTCAGAATAGGAAAAGGAGACGTTTAGGTCAATTTTATGCATTCTGGCGTTCGTAGATACAAGAAAACTGTTAAAATTCTTCAGAAACGTCACTTTTGAAGTGTTTTCTTGTACTTTTAAGCCAATCAGATACCCTACGGGCTCGGAAAGTGCAACGAAACCATCAAATTTTAGCTAGAAACTGTATTTTTGTCGATTTTTATTGAATTTGAACTATATTTCAACGTTTTTTGATGGTTCTGAGCCACCAAACACACTTAAAGCATGCAGAATCGACTCAGAATAGGAAAAGGAGACGTTTAGGTCAATTTTATGCATTCTGGCGTTCGTAGATACAAGAAAACTGTTAAAATTCTTCAGAAACGTCACTTTTGAAGTGTTTTCTTGTACTTTTAAGCCAATCAGATACCCTACGGGCTCGGAAAGTGCAACGAAACCATCAAATTTTAGCTAGAAACTGTATTTTTGTCGATTTTTTTTGAATTTGAACTATATTTCAACGTTTTTTTATGGTTCTGAGCCACCAAACACACTTAAAGCATGCAGAATCGACTCAGAATAGGAAAAGGAGAAGTTTAGGTCAATTTTATGCATTCTGGCGTTCGTAGATACAAGAAAACTGTTAAAATTCTTCAGAAACGTCACTTTTGAAGTGTTTTCTTGTACTTTTAAGCGAATCAGATACCCTACGGGCTCGGAAAGTGCAACGAAACCATCAAATTTTAGCTAGAAACTGTATTTTTGTCGATTTTTATTGAATTTGAACTATATTTCAACGTTTTTTGATGGTTCTGAGCCACCAAACACACTTAAAGCATGCAGAATCGACTCAGAATAGGAAAAGGAGACGTTTAGGTCAATTTTATGCATTCTGGCGTTCGTAGATACAAGAAAACTGTTAAAATTCTTCAGAAACGTCACTTTTGAAGTGTTTTCTTGTACTTTTAAGCCAATCAGATACCCTACGGGCTCGGAAAGTGCAACGAAACCATCAAATTTTAGCTAGAAACTGTATTTTTGTCGATTTTTATTGAATTTGAACTATATTTCAACGTTTTTTGACGGTTCTGAGCCACCAAACACACTTAAAGCATGCAGAATCGACTCAGAATAGGAAAAGGAGACGTTTAGGTCAATTTTATGCATTTTGGCGTTCGTAGATACAAGAAAACTGTTAAAATTCTTCAGAAACGTCACTTTTGAAGTGTTTTCTTGTACTTTTAAGCCAATCAGATACCCTACGGGCTCGGAAAGTGCAACGAAACCATCAAATTTTAGCTAGAAACTGTATTTTTGTCGATTTTTATTGAATTTGAACTATATTTCAACGTTTTTTGATGGTTCTGAGCCACCAAACACACTTAAAGCATGCAGAATCGACTCAGAATAGGAAAAGGAGACGTTTAGGTCAATTTTATGCATTCTGGCGTTCGTAGATACAAGAAAACTGTTAAAATTCTTCAGAAACGTCACTTTTGAAGTGTTTTCTTGTACTTTTAAGCCAATCAGATACCCGACGGGCTCGGAAAGTGCAACGAAACCATCAAATTTTAGCTAGAAACTGTATTTTTGTCGATTTTTATTGAATTTGAACTATATTTCAACGTTTTTTGATGGTTCTGAGCCACCAAACACACTTAAAGCATGCAGAATCGACTCAGAATAGGAAAAGGAGACGTTTAGGTCAATTTTATGCATTCTGGCGTTCGTAGATACAAGAAAACTGTTAAAATTCTTCAGAAACGTCACTTTTGAAGTGTTTTCTTGTACTTTTAAGCCAATCAGATACACTACGGGCTCGGAAAGTGCAACGAAACCATCAAATTTTAGCTAGAAACTGTATTTTTGTCGATTTTTATTGAATTTGAACTATATTTCAACGTTTTTTGATGGTTCTGAGCCACCAAACACACTTAAAGCATGCAGAATCGACTCAGAATAGGAAAAGGAGACGTTTAGGTCAATTTTATGCATTCTGGCGTTCGTAGATACAAGAAAACTGTTAAAATTCTTCAGAAACGTCACTTTTGAAGTGTTTTCTTGTACTTTTAAGCCAATCAGATACCCGACGGGCTCGGAAAGTGCAACGAAACCATCAAATTTTAGCTAGAAACTGTATTTTTGTCGATTTTTATTGAATTTGAACTATATTTCAACGTTTTTTGATGGTTCTGAGCCACCAAACACACTTAAAGCATGCAGAATCGACTCAGAATAGGAAAAGGAGACGTTTAGGTCAATTTTATGCATTCTGGCGTTCGTAGATACAAGAAAACTGTTAAAATTCTTCAGAAACGTCACTTTTGAAGTGTTTTCTTGTACTTTTAAGCCAATCAGATACACTACGGGCTCGGAAAGTGCAACGAAACCATCAAATTTTAGCTAGAAACTGTATTTTTGTCGATTTTTATTGAATTTGAACTATATTTCAACGTTTTTTGATGGTTCTGAGCCACCAAACACACTTAAAGCATGCAGAATCGACTCAGAATAGGAAAAGGAGACGTTTAGGTCAATTTTATGCATTCTGGCGTTCGTAGATACAAGAAAACTGTTAAAATTCTTCAGAAACGTCACTTTTGAAGTGTTTTCTTGTACTTTTAAGCCAATCAGATACCCTACGGGCTCGGAAAGTGCAACGAAACCATCAAATTTTAGCTAGAAACTGTATTTTTGTCGATTTTTATTGAATTTGAACTATATTTCAACGTTTTTTGATGGTTCTGAGCCACCAAACACACTTAAAGCATGCAGAATCGACTCAGAATAGGAAAAGGAGACGTTTAGGTCAATTTTATGCATTCTGGCGTTCGTAGATACAAGAAAACTGTTAAAATTCTTCAGAAACGTCACTTTTGAAGTGTTTTCTTGTACTTTTAAGCCAATCAGATACCCTACGGGCTCGGAAAGTGCAACGAAACCATCAAATTTTAGCTAGAAACTGTATTTTTGTCGATTTTTATTGAATTTGAACTATATTTCAACGTTTTTTTATGGTTCTGAGCCACCAAACACACTTAAAGCATGCAGAATCGACTCAGAATAGGAAAAGGAGAAGTTTAGGTCAATTTTATGCATTCTGGCGTTCGTAGATACAAGAAAACTGTTAAAATTCTTCAGAAACGTCACTTTTGAAGTGTTTTCTTGTACTTTTAAGCGAATCAGATACCCTACGGGCTCGGAAAGTGCAACGAAACCATCAAATTTTAGCTAGAAACTGTATTTTTGTCGATTTTTATTGAATTTGAACTATATTTCAACGTTTTTTGACGGTTCTGAGCCACCAAACACACTTAAAGCATGCAGAATCGACTCAGAATAGGAAAAGGAGACGTTTAGGTCAATTTTATGCATTCTGGCGTTCGTAGATACAAGAAAACTGTTAAAATTCTTCAGAAACGTCACTTTTGAAGTGTTTTCTTGTACTTTTAAGCCAATCAGATACCCTACGGGCTCGGAAAGTGCAACGAAACCATCAAATTTTAGCTAGAAACTGTATTTTTGTCGATTTTTATTGAATTTGAACTATATTTCAACGTTTTTTGATGGTTCTGAGCCACCAAACACACTTAAAGCATGCAGAATCGACTCAGAATAGGAAAAGGAGACGTTTAGGTCAATTTTATGCATTCTGGCGTTCGTAGATACAAGAAAACTGTTAAAATTCTTCAGAAACGTCACTTTTGAAGTGTTTTCTTGTACTTTTAAGCCAATCAGATACCCTACGGGCTCGGAAAGTGCAACGAAACCATCAAATTTTAGCTAGAAACTGTATTTTTGTCGATTTTTTTTGAATTTGAACTATATTTCAACGTTTTTTTATGGTTCTGAGCCACCAAACACACTTAAAGCATGCAGAATCGACTCAGAATAGGAAAAGGAGAAGTTTAGGTCAATTTTATGCATTCTGGCGTTCGTAGATACAAGAAAACTGTTAAAATTCTTCAGAAACGTCACTTTTGAAGTGTTTTCTTGTACTTTTAAGCGAATCAGATACCCTACGGGCTCGGAAAGTGCAACGAAACCATCAAATTTTAGCTAGAAACTGTATTTTTGTCGATTTTTATTGAATTTGAACTATATTTCAACGTTTTTTGATGGTTCTGAGCCACCAAACACACTTAAAGCATGCAGAATCGACTCAGAATAGGAAAAGGAGACGTTTAGGTCAATTTTATGCATTCTGGCGTTCGTAGATACAAGAAAACTGTTAAAATTCTTCAGAAACGTCACTTTTGAAGTGTTTTCTTGTACTTTTAAGCCAATCAGATACCCTACGGGCTCGGAAAGTGCAACGAAACCATCAAATTTTAGCTAGAAACTGTATTTTTGTCGATTTTTATTGAATTTGAACTATATTTCAACGTTTTTTGACGGTTCTGAGCCAACAAACACACTTAAAGCATGCAGAATCGACTCAGAATAGGAAAAGGAGACGTTTAGGTCAATTTTATGCATTTTGGCGTTCGTAGATACAAGAAAACTGTTAAAATTCTTCAGAAACGTCACTTTTGAAGTGTTTTCTTGTACTTTTAAGCCAATCAGATACCCTACGGGCTCGGAAAGTGCAACGAAACCATCAAATTTTAGCTAGAAACTGTATTTTTGTCGATTTTTATTGAATTTGAACTATATTTCAACGTTTTTTGATGGTTCTGAGCCACCAAACACACTTAAAGCATGCAGAATCGACTCAGAATAGGAAAAGGAGACGTTTAGGTCAATTTTATGCATTCTGGCGTTCGTAGATACAAGAAAACTGTTAAAATTCTTCAGAAACGTCACTTTTGAAGTGTTTTCTTGTACTTTTAAGCCAATCAGATACCCGACGGGCTCGGAAAGTGCAACGAAACCATCAAATTTTAGCTAGAAACTGTATTTTTGTCGATTTTTATTGAATTTGAACTATATTTCAACGTTTTTTGATGGTTCTGAGCCACCAAACACACTTAAAGCATGCAGAATCGACTCAGAATAGGAAAAGGAGACGTTTAGGTCAATTTTATGCATTCTGGCGTTCGTAGATACAAGAAAACTGTTAAAATTCTTCAGAAACGTCACTTTTGAAGTGTTTTCTTGTACTTTTAAGCCAATCAGATACACTACGGGCTCGGAAAGTGCAACGAAACCATCAAATTTTAGCTAGAAACTGTATTTTTGTCGATTTTTATTGAATTTGAACTATATTTCAACGTTTTTTGATGGTTCTGAGCCACCAAACACACTTAAAGCATGCAGAATCGACTCAGAATAGGAAAAGGAGACGTTTAGGTCAATTTTATGCATTCTGGCGTTCGTAGATACAAGAAAACTGTTAAAATTCTTCAGAAACGTCACTTTTGAAGTGTTTTCTTGTACTTTTAAGCCAATCAGATACCCGACGGGCTCGGAAAGTGCAACGAAACCATCAAATTTTAGCTAGAAACTGTATTTTTGTCGATTTTTATTGAATTTGAACTATATTTCAACGTTTTTTGATGGTTCTGAGCCACCAAACACACTTAAAGCATGCAGAATCGACTCAGAATAGGAAAAGGAGACGTTTAGGTCAATTTTATGCATTCTGGCGTTCGTAGATACAAGAAAACTGTTAAAATTCTTCAGAAACGTCACTTTTGAAGTGTTTTCTTGTACTTTTAAGCCAATCAGATACACTACGGGCTCGGAAAGTGCAACGAAACCATCAAATTTTAGCTAGAAACTGTATTTTTGTCGATTTTTATTGAATTTGAACTATATTTCAACGTTTTTTGATGGTTCTGAGCCACCAAACACACTTAAAGCATGCAGAATCGACTCAGAATAGGAAAAGGAGACGTTTAGGTCAATTTTATGCATTCTGGCGTTCGTAGATACAAGAAAACTGTTAAAATTCTTCAGAAACGTCACTTTTGAAGTGTTTTCTTGTACTTTTAAGCCAATCAGATACCCTACGGGCTCGGAAAGTGCAACGAAACCATCAAATTTTAGCTAGAAACTGTATTTTTGTCGATTTTTATTGAATTTGAACTATATTTCAACGTTTTTTGATGGTTCTGAGCCACCAAACACACTTAAAGCATGCAGAATCGACTCAGAATAGGAAAAGGAGACGTTTAGGTCGATTTTATGCATTCTGGCGTTCGTAGATACAAGAAAACTGTTAAAATTCTTCAGAAACGTCACTTTTGAAGTGTTTTCTTGTACTTTTAAGCCAATCAGATACCCTACGGGCTCGGAAAGTGCAACGAAACCATCAAATTTTAGCTAGAAACTCTATATTTGTCGATTTTTATTGAATTTGAACTCTATTTCAACGTTTTTTGACGGTTCTGAGCCACCAAACACACTTAAAGCATGCAGAATCGACTCAGAATAGGAAAAGGAGACGTTTAGGTCAATTTTATGCATTCTGGCGTTCGTAGATACAAGAAAACTGTTAAAATTCTTCAGAAACGTCACTTTTGAAGTGTTTTCTTGTACTTTTAAGCCAATCAGATACCCTACGGGCTCGGAAAGTGCAACGAAACCATCAAATTTTAGCTAGAAACTGTATTTTTGTCGATTTTTATTGAATTTGAACTATATTTCAACGTTTTTTGATGGTTCTGAGCCACCAAACACACTTAAAGCATGCAGAATCGACTCAGAATAGGAAAAGGAGACGTTTAGGTCAATTTTATGCATTCTGGCGTTCGTAGATACAAGAAAACTGTTAAAATTCTTCAGAAACGTCACTTTTGAAGTGTTTTCTTGTACTTTTAAGCCAATCAGATACCCGACGGGCTCGGAAAGTGCAACGAAACCATCAAATTTTAGCTAGAAACTGTATTTTTGTCGATTTTTATTGAATTTGAACTATATTTCAACGTTTTTTGATGGTTCTGAGCCACCAAACACACTTAAAGCATGCAGAATCGACTCAGAATAGGAAAAGGAGACGTTTAGGTCAATTTTATGCATTCTGGCGTTCGTAGATACAAGAAAACTGTTAAAATTCTTCAGAAACGTCACTTTTGAAGTGTTTTCTTGTACTTTTAAGCCAATCAGATACCCTGCGGGCTCGGAAAGTGCAACGAAACCATCAAATTTTAGCTAGAAACTGTATTTTTGTCGATTTTTATTGAATTTGAACTATATTTCAACGTTTTTTGATGGTTCTGAGCCACCAAACACACTTAAAGCATGCAGAATCGACTCAGAATAGGAAAAGGAGACGTTTAGGTCAATTTTATGCATTCTGGCGTTCGTAGATACAAGAAAACTGTTAAAATTCTTCAGAAACGTCACTTTTGAAGTGTTTTCTTGTACTTTTAAGCCAATCAGAGACCCCTACGGGCTCGGAAAGTGCAACGAAACCATCAAATTTTAGCTAGAAACTGTATTTTGTCGATTTTTATTGAATTTGAACTATATTTCAACGTTTTTTGATGGTTCTGAGCCACCAAACACACTTAAAGCATGCAGAATCGACTCAGAATAGGAAAAGGAGACGTTTAGGTCAATTTTATGCATTCTGGCGTTCGTAGATACAAGAAAACTGTTAAAATTCTTCAGAAACGTCACTTTTGAAGTGTTTTCTTGTACTTTTAAGCCAATCAGATACCCTACGGGCTCGGAAAGTGCAACGAAACCATCAAATTTTAGCTAGAAACTGTATTTTTGTCGATTTTTATTGAATTTGAACTATATTTCAACGTTTTTTGATGGTTCTGAGCCACCAAACACACTTAAAGCATGCAGAATCGACTCAGAATAGGAAAAGGAGACGTTTAGGTCAATTTTATGCATTCTGGCGTTCGTAGATACAAGAAAACTGTTAAAATTCTTCAGAAACGTCACTTTTGAAGTGTTTTCTTGTACTTTTAAGCCAATCAGATACCCTACGGGCTCGGAAAGTGCAACGAAACCATCAAATTTTAGCTAGAAACTGTATTTTTGTCGATTTTTATTGAATTTGAACTATATTTCAACGTTTTTTGATGGTTCTGAGCCACCAAACACACTTAAAGCATGCAGAATCGACTCAGAATAGGAAAAGGAGACGTTTAGGTCAATTTTATGCATTCTGGCGTTCGTAGATACAAGAAAACTGTTAAAATTCTTCAGAAACGTCACTTTTGAAGTGTTTTCTTGTACTTTTAAGCCAATCAGATACCCTACGGGCTCGGAAAGTGCAACGAAACCATCAAATTTTAGCTAGAAACTGTATTTTTGTCGATTTTTATTGAATTTGAACTATATTTCAACGTTTTTTGATGGTTCTGAGCCACCAAACACACTTAAAGCATGCAGAATCGACTCAGAATAGGAAAAGGAGACGTTTAGGTCAATTTTATGCATTCTGGCGTTCGTAGATACAAGAAAACTGTTAAAATTCTTCAGAAACGTCACTTTTGAAGTGTTTTCTTGTACTTTTAAGCCAATCAGATACCCTACGGGCTCGGAAAGTGCAACGAAACCATCAAATTTTAGCTAGAAACTGTATTTTTGTCGATTTTTATTGAATTTGAACTACATTTCAACGTTTTTTGATGGTTCTGAGCCACCAAACACACTTAAAGCATGCAGAATCGACTCAGAATAGGAAAAGGAGACGTTTAGGTCAATTTTATGCATTCTGGCGTTCGTAGATACAAGAAAACTGTTAAAATTCTTCAGAAACGTCACTTTTGAAGTGTTTTCTTGTACTTTTAAGCCAATCAGATACCCTACGGGCTCGGAAAGTGCAACGAAACCATCAAATTTTAGCTAGAAACTGTATTTTTGTCGATTTTTATTGAATTTGAACTATATTTCAACGTTTTTTGATGTTTCTGAGCCACCAAACACACTTAAAGCATGCAGAATCGACTCAGAATAGGAAAAGGAGACGTTTAGGTCAATTTTATGCATTCTGGCGTTCGTAGATACAAGAAAACTGTTAAAATTCTTCAGAAACGTCACTTTTGAAGTGTTTTCTTGTACTTTTAAGCCATTCAGATACCCTACGGGCTCGGAAAGTGCAACGAAACCATCAAATTTTAGCTAGAAACTGTATTTTTGTCGATTTTTATTGCATTTGAACTATATTTCAACGTTTTTTTAAGGTTCTGAGCCACCAAACACACTTAAAGCATGCAGAATCGACTCAGAATAGGAAAAGGAGACGTTTAGGTCAATTTTATGCATTCTGGCGTTCGTAGATACAAGAAAACTGTTAAAATTCTTCAGAAACGTCACTTTTGAAGTGTTTTCTTGTACTTTTAAGCCAATCAGATACCCTACGGGCTCGGAAAGTGCAACGAAACCATCAAATTTTAGCTAGAAACTGTATTTTTGTCGATTTTTATTGAATTTGAACTATATTTCAACGTTTTTTGATGGTTCTGAGCCACCAAACACACTTAAAGCATGCAGAATCGACTCAGAATAGGAAAAGGAGACGTTTAGGTCAATTTTATGCATTCTGGCGTTCGTAGATACAAGAAAACTGTTAAAATTCTTCAGAAACGTCACTTTTGAAGTGTTTTCTTGTACTTTTAAGCCAATCAGATACCCTACGGGCTCGGAAAGTGCAACGAAACCATCAAATTTTAGCTAGAAACTGTATTTTTGTCGATTTTTATTGAATTTGAACTATATTTCAACGTTTTTTGATGGTTCTGAGCCACCAAACACACTTAAAGCATGCAGAATCGACTCAGAATAGGAAAAGGAGACGTTTAGGTCAATTTTATGCATTCTGGCGTTCGTAGATACAAGAAAACTGTTAAAATTCTTCAGAAACGTCACTTTTGAAGTGTTTTCTTGTACTTTTAAGCCATTCAGATACCCTACGGGCTCGGAAAGTGCAACGAAACCATCAAATTTTAGCTAGAAACTGTATTTTTGTCGATTTTTATTGAATTTGAACTATATTTCAACGTTTTTTGATGGTTCTGAGCCACCAAACACACTTAAAGCATGCAGAATCGACTCAGAATAGGAAAAGGAGACGTTTAGGTCAATTTTATGCATTCTGGCGTTCGTAGATACAAGAAAACTGTTAAAATTCTTCAGAAACGTCACTTTTGAAGTGTTTTCTTGTACTTTTAAGCCAATCAGATACCCTACAGGCTCGGAAAGTGCAACGAAACCATCAAATTTTAGCTAGAAACTGTATTTTTGTCGATTTTTATTGCATTTGAACTATATTTCAACGTTTTTTTAAGGTTCTGAGCCACCAAACACACTTAAAGCATGCAGAATCGACTCAGAATAGGAAAAGGAGACGTTTAGGTCAATTTTATGCATTCTGGCGTTCGTAGATACAAGAAAACTGTTAAAATTCTTCAGAAACGTCACTTTTGAAGTGTTTTCTTGTACTTTTAAGCCAATCAGATACCCTACGGGCTCGAAAAGTGCAACGAAACCATCAAATTTTAGCTAGAAACTGTATTTTTGTCGATTTTTATTGAATTTGAACTATATTTCAACGTTTTTTGATGGTTCTGAGCCACCAAACACACTTAAAGCATGCAGAATCGACTCAGAATAGGAAAAGGAGACGTTTAGGTCAATTTTATGCATTCTGGCGTTCATAGATACAAGAAAACTGTTAAAATTCTTCAGAAACGTCACTTTTGAAGTGTTTTCTTGTACTTTTAAGCCAATCAGATACCCTACGGGCTCGGAAAGTGCAACGAAACCATCAAATTTTAGCTAGAAACTGTATTTTTGTCGATTTTTATTGAATTTGAACTATATTTCAACGTTTTTTGATGGTTCTGAGCCACCAAACACACTTAAAGCATGCAGAATCGACTCAGAATAGGAAAAGGAGACGTTTAGGTCAATTTTATGCATTCTGGCGTTCGTAGATACAAGAAAACTGTTAAAATTCTTCAGAAACGTCACTTTTGAAGTGTTTTCTTGTACTTTTAAGCCATTCAGATACCCTACGGGCTCGGAAAGTGCAACGAAACCATCAAATTTTAGCTAGAAACTGTATTTTTGTCGATTTTTATTGAATTTGAACTATATTTCAACGTTTTTTGATGGTTCTGAGCCACCAAACACACTTAAAGCATGCAGAATCGACTCAGAATAGGAAAAGGAGACGTTTAGGTCAATTTTATGCATTCTGGCGTTCGTAGATACAAGAAAACTGTTAAAATTCTTCAGAAACGTCACTTTTGAAGTGTTTTCTTGTACTTTTAAGCCAATCAGATACCCGACGGGCTCGGAAAGTGCAACGAAACCATCAAATTTTAGCTAGAAACTGTATTTTTGTCGATTTTTATTGAATTTGAACTATATTTCAACGTTTTTTGATGGTTCTGAGCCACCAAACACACTTAAAGCATGCAGAATCGACTCAGAATAGGAAAAGGAGACGTTTAGGTCAATTTTATGCATTCTGGCGTTCGTAGATACAAGAAAACTGTTAAAATTCTTCAGAAACGTCACTTTTGAAGTGTTTTCTTGTACTTTTAAGCCAATCAGATACACTACGGGCTCGGAAAGTGCAACGAAACCATCAAATTTTAGCTAGAAACTGTATTTTTGTCGATTTTTATTGAATTTGAACTATATTTCAACGTTTTTTGATGGTTCTGAGCCACCAAACACACTTAAAGCATGCAGAATCGACTCAGAATAGGAAAAGGAGACGTTTAGGTCAATTTTATGCATTCTGGCGTTCGTAGATACAAGAAAACTGTTAAAATTCTTCAGAAACGTCACTTTTGAAGTGTTTTCTTGTACTTTTAAGCCAATCAGATACCCGACGGGCTCGGAAAGTGCAACGAAACCATCAAATTTTAGCTAGAAACTGTATTTTTGTCGATTTTTATTGAATTTGAACTATATTTCAACGTTTTTTGATGGTTCTGAGCCACCAAACACACTTAAAGCATGCAGAATCGACTCAGAATAGGAAAAGGAGACGTTTAGGTCAATTTTATGCATTCTGGCGTTCGTAGATACAAGAAAACTGTTAAAATTCTTCAGAAACGTCACTTTTGAAGTGTTTTCTTGTACTTTTAAGCCAATCAGATACACTACGGGCTCGGAAAGTGCAACGAAACCATCAAATTTTAGCTAGAAACTGTATTTTTGTCGATTTTTATTGAATTTGAACTATATTTCAACGTTTTTTGATGGTTCTGAGCCACCAAACACACTTAAAGCATGCAGAATCGACTCAGAATAGGAAAAGGAGACGTTTAGGTCAATTTTATGCATTCTGGCGTTCGTAGATACAAGAAAACTGTTAAAATTCTTCAGAAACGTCACTTTTGAAGTGTTTTCTTGTACTTTTAAGCCAATCAGATACCCTACGGGCTCGGAAAGTGCAACGAAACCATCAAATTTTAGCTAGAAACTGTATTTTTGTCGATTTTTATTGAATTTGAACTATATTTCAACGTTTTTTTATGGTTCTGAGCCACCAAACACACTTAAAGCATGCAGAATCGACTCAGAATAGGAAAAGGAGAAGTTTAGGTCAATTTTATGCATTCTGGCGTTCGTAGATACAAGAAAACTGTTAAAATTCTTCAGAAACGTCACTTTTGAAGTGTTTTCTTGTACTTTTAAGCGAATCAGATACCCTACGGGCTCGGAAAGTGCAACGAAACCATCAAATTTTAGCTAGAAACTGTATTTTTGTCGATTTTTATTGAATTTGAACTATATTTCAACGTTTTTTGATGGTTCTGAGCCACCAAACACACTTAAAGCATGCAGAATCGACTCAGAATAGGAAAAGGAGACGTTTAGGTCAATTTTATGCATTCTGGCGTTCGTAGATACAAGAAAACTGTTAAAATTCTTCAGAAACGTCACTTTTGAAGTGTTTTCTTGTACTTTTAAGCCAATCAGATACCCTACGGGCTCGGAAAGTGCAACGAAACCATCAAATTTTAGCTAGAAACTGTATATTTGTCGATTTTTATTGAATTTGAACTCTATTTCAACGTTTTTTGACGGTTCTGAGCCACCAAACACACTTAAAGCATGCAGAATCGACTCAGAATAGGAAAAGGAGACGTTTAGGTCAATTTTATGCATTCTGGCGTTCGTAGATACAAGAAAACTGTTAAAATTCTTCAGAAACGTCACTTTTGAAGTGTTTTCTTGTACTTTTAAGCCAATCAGATACCCTACGGGCTCGGAAAGTGCAACGAAACCATCAAATTTTAGCTAGAAACTGTATTTTTGTCGATTTTTATTGAATTTGAACTATATTTCAACGTTTTTTGATGGTTCTGAGCCACCAAACACACTTAAAGCATGCAGAATCGACTCAGAATAGGAAAAGGAGACGTTTAGGTCAATTTTATGCATTCTGGCGTTCGTAGATACAAGAAAACTGTTAAAATTCTTCAGAAACGTCACTTTTGAAGTGTTTTCTTGTACTTTTAAGCCAATCAGATACCCGACGGGCTCGGAAAGTGCAACGAAACCATCAAATTTTAGCTAGAAACTGTATTTTTGTCGATTTTTATTGAATTTGAACTATATTTCAACGTTTTTTGATGGTTCTGAGCCACCAAACACACTTAAAGCATGCAGAATCGACTCAGAATAGGAAAAGGAGACGTTTAGGTCAATTTTATGCATTCTGGCGTTCGTAGATACAAGAAAACTGTTAAAATTCTTCAGAAACGTCACTTTTGAAGTGTTTTCTTGTACTTTTAAGCCAATCAGATACCCTGCGGGCTCGGAAAGTGCAACGAAACCATCAAATTTTAGCTAGAAACTGTATTTTTGTCGATTTTTATTGAATTTGAACTATATTTCAACGTTTTTTGATGGTTCTGAGCCACCAAACACACTTAAAGCATGCAGAATCGACTCAGAATAGGAAAAGGAGACGTTTAGGTCAATTTTATGCATTCTGGCGTTCGTAGATACAAGAAAACTGTTAAAATTCTTCAGAAACGTCACTTTTGAAGTGTTTTCTTGTACTTTTAAGCCAATCAGATACCCTACGGGCTCGGAAAGTGCAACGAAACCATCAAATTTTAGCTAGAAACTGTATTTTTGTCGATTTTTATTGAATTTGAACTATATTTCAACGTTTTTTGATGGTTCTGAGCCACCAAACACACTTAAAGCATGCAGAATCGACTCAGAATAGGAAAAGGAGACGTTTAGGTCAATTTTATGCATTCTGGCGTTCGTAGATACAAGAAAACTGTTAAAATTCTTCAGAAACGTCACTTTTGAAGTGTTTTCTTGTACTTTTAAGCCAATCAGATACCCTACGGGCTCGGAAAGTGCAACGAAACCATCAAATTTTAGCTAGAAACTGTATTTTTGTCGATTTTTATTGAATTTGAACTATATTTCAACGTTTTTTGATGGTTCTGAGCCACCAAACACACTTAAAGCATGCAGAATCGACTCAGAATAGGAAAAGGAGACGTTTAGGTCAATTTTATGCATTCTGGCGTTCGTAGATACAAGAAAACTGTTAAAATTCTTCAGAAACGTCACTTTTGAAGTGTTTTCTTGTACTTTTAAGCCAATCAGATACCCTACGGGCTCGGAAAGTGCAACGAAACCATCAAATTTTAGCTAGAAACTGTATTTTTGTCGATTTTTATTGAATTTGAACTATATTTCAACGTTTTTTGATGGTTCTGAGCCACCAAACACACTTAAAGCATGCAGAATCGACTCAGAATAGGAAAAGGAGACGTTTAGGTCAATTTTATGCATTCTGGCGTTCGTAGATACAAGAAAACTGTTAAAATTCTTCAGAAACGTCACTTTTGAAGTGTTTTCTTGTACTTTTAAGCCAATCAGATACCCTACGGGCTCGGAAAGTGCAACGAAACCATCAAATTTTAGCTAGAAACTGTATTTTTGTCGATTTTTATTGAATTTGAACTATATTTCAACGTTTTTTGATGGTTCTGAGCCACCAAACACACTTAAAGCATGCAGAATCGACTCAGAATAGGAAAAGGAGACGTTTAGGTCAATTTTATGCATTCTGGCGTTCGTAGATACAAGAAAACTGTTAAAATTCTTCAGAAACGTCACTTTTGAAGTGTTTTCTTGTACTTTTAAGCCAATCAGATACCCTACGGGCTCGGAAAGTGCAACGAAACCATCAAATTTTAGCTAGAAACTGTATTTTTGTCGATTTTTATTGAATTTGAACTACATTTCAACGTTTTTTGATGGTTCTGAGCCACCAAACACACTTAAAGCATGCAGAATCGACTCAGAATAGGAAAAGGAGACGTTTAGGTCAATTTTATGCATTCTGGCGTTCGTAGATACAAGAAAACTGTTAAAATTCTTCAGAAACGTCACTTTTGAAGTGTTTTCTTGTACTTTTAAGCCAATCAGATACCCTACGGGCTCGGAAAGTGCAACGAAACCATCAAATTTTAGCTAGAAACTGTATTTTTGTCGATTTTTATTGAATTTGAACTATATTTCAACGTTTTTTGATGTTTCTGAGCCACCAAACACACTTAAAGCATGCAGAATCGACTCAGAATAGGAAAAGGAGACGTTTAGGTCAATTTTATGCATTCTGGCGTTCGTAGATACAAGAAAACTGTTAAAATTCTTCAGAAACGTCACTTTTGAAGTGTTTTCTTGTACTTTTAAGCCATTCAGATACCCTACGGGCTCGGAAAGTGCAACGAAACCATCAAATTTTAGCTAGAAACTGTATTTTTGTCGATTTTTATTGCATTTGAACTATATTTCAACGTTTTTTTAAGGTTCTGAGCCACCAAACACACTTAAAGCATGCAGAATCGACTCAGAATAGGAAAAGGAGACGTTTAGGTCAATTTTATGCATTCTGGCGTTCGTAGATACAAGAAAACTGTTAAAATTCTTCAGAAACGTCACTTTTGAAGTGTTTTCTTGTACTTTTAAGCCAATCAGATACCCTACGGGCTCGGAAAGTGCAACGAAACCATCAAATTTTAGCTAGAAACTGTATTTTTGTCGATTTTTATTGAATTTGAACTATATTTCAACGTTTTTTGATGGTTCTGAGCCACCAAACACACTTAAAGCATGCAGAATCGACTCAGAATAGGAAAAGGAGACGTTTAGGTCAATTTTATGCATTCTGGCGTTCGTAGATACAAGAAAACTGTTAAAATTCTTCAGAAACGTCACTTTTGAAGTGTTTTCTTGTACTTTTAAGCCAATCAGATACCCTACGGGCTCGGAAAGTGCAACGAAACCATCAAATTTTAGCTAGAAACTGTATTTTTGTCGATTTTTATTGAATTTGAACTATATTTCAACGTTTTTTGATGGTTCTGAGCCACCAAACACACTTAAAGCATGCAGAATCGACTCAGAATAGGAAAAGGAGACGTTTAGGTCAATTTTATGCATTCTGGCGTTCGTAGATACAAGAAAACTGTTAAAATTCTTCAGAAACGTCACTTTTGAAGTGTTTTCTTGTACTTTTAAGCCATTCAGATACCCTACGGGCTCGGAAAGTGCAACGAAACCATCAAATTTTAGCTAGAAACTGTATTTTTGTCGATTTTTATTGAATTTGAACTATATTTCAACGTTTTTTGATGGTTCTGAGCCACCAAACACACTTAAAGCATGCAGAATCGACTCAGAATAGGAAAAGGAGACGTTTAGGTCAATTTTATGCATTCTGGCGTTCGTAGATACAAGAAAACTGTTAAAATTCTTCAGAAACGTCACTTTTGAAGTGTTTTCTTGTACTTTTAAGCCAATCAGATACCCTACAGGCTCGGAAAGTGCAACGAAACCATCAAATTTTAGCTAGAAACTGTATTTTTGTCGATTTTTATTGCATTTGAACTATATTTCAACGTTTTTTTAAGGTTCTGAGCCACCAAACACACTTAAAGCATGCAGAATCGACTCAGAATAGGAAAAGGAGACGTTTAGGTCAATTTTATGCATTCTGGCGTTCGTAGATACAAGAAAACTGTTAAAATTCTTCAGAAACGTCACTTTTGAAGTGTTTTCTTGTACTTTTAAGCCAATCAGATACCCTACGGGCTCGAAAAGTGCAACGAAACCATCAAATTTTAGCTAGAAACTGTATTTTTGTCGATTTTTATTGAATTTGAACTATATTTCAACGTTTTTTGATGGTTCTGAGCCACCAAACACACTTAAAGCATGCAGAATCGACTCAGAATAGGAAAAGGAGACGTTTAGGTCAATTTTATGCATTCTGGCGTTCGTAGATACAAGAAAACTGTTAAAATTCTTCAGAAACGTCACTTTTGAAGTGTTTTCTTGTACTTTTAAGCCAATCAGATACCCTACGGGCTCGGAAAGTGCAACGAAACCATCAAATTTTAGCTAGAAACTGTATTTTTGTCGATTTTTATTGAATTTGAACTATATTTCAACGTTTTTTGATGGTTCTGAGCCACCAAACACACTTAAAGCATGCAGAATCGACTCAGAATAGGAAAAGAAGACGTTTAGGTCAATTTTATGCATTCTGGCGTTCGTAGATACAAGAAAACTGTTAAAATTCTTCAGAAACGTCACTTTTGAAGTGTTTTCTTGTACTTTTAAGCCATTCAGATACCCTACGGGCTCGGAAAGTGCAACGAAACCATCAAATTTTAGCTAGAAACTGTATTTTTGTCGATTTTTATTGAATTTGAACTATATTTCAACGTTTTTTGATGGTTCTGAGCCACCAAACACACTTAAAGCATGCAGAATCGACTCAGAATAGGAAAAGGAGACGTTTAGGTCAATTTTATGCATTCTGGCGTTCGTAGATACAAGAAAACTGTTAAAATTCTTCAGAAACGTCACTTTTGAAGTGTTTTCTTGTACTTTTAAGCCAATCAGATACCCAACGGGCTCGGAAAGTGCAACGAAACCATCAAATTTTAGCTAGAAACTGTATTTTTGTCGATTTTTATTGAATTTGAACTATATTTCAACGTTTTTTGATGGTTCTGAGCCACCAAACACACTTAAAGCATGCAGAATCGACTCAGAATAGGAAAAGGAGACGTTTAGGTCAATTTTATGCATTCTGGCGTTCGTAGATACAAGAAAACTGTTAAAATTCTTCAGAAACGTCACTTTTGAAGTGTTTTCTTGTACTTTTAAGCCAATCAGATACCCTACGGGCTCGGAAAGTGCAACGAAACCATCAAATTTTAGCTAGAAACTGTATTTTTGTCGATTTTTATTGAATTTGAACTATATTTCAACGTTTTTTGATGGTTCTGAGCCACCAAACACACTTAAAGCATGCAGAATCGACTCAGAATAGGAAAAGGAGACGTTTAGGTCAATTTTATGCATTCTGGCGTTCGTAGATACAAGAAAACTGTTAAAATTCTTCAGAAACGTCACTTTTGAAGTGTTTTCTTGTACTTTTAAGCCAATCAGATACCCTACGGGCTCGGAAAGTGCAACGAAACCATCAAATTTTAGCTAGAAACTGTATTTTTGTCGATTTTTATTGAATTTGAACTATATTTCAACGTTTTTTGATGGTTCTGAGCCACCAAACACACTTAAAGCATGCAGAATCGACTCAGAATAGGAAAAGGAGACGTTTAGGTCAATTTAATGCATTCTGGCGTTCGTAGATACAAGAAAACTGTTAAAATTCTTCAGAAACGTCACTTTTGAAGTGTTTTCTTGTACTTTTAAGCCAATCAGATACCCTACGGGCTCGGAAAGTGCAACGAAACCATCAAATTTTAGCTAGAAACTGTATTTTTGTCGATTTTTATTGAATTTGAACTATATTTCAACGTTTTTGATGGTTCTGAGCCACCAAACACACTTAAAGCATGCAGAATCGACTCAGAATAGGAAAAGGAGACGTTTAGGTCAATTTTATGCATTCTGGCGTTCGTAGATACAAGAAAACTGTTAAAATTCTTCAGAAACGTCACTTTTGAAGTGTTTTCTTGTACTTTTAAGCCAATCAGATACCCTACGGGCTCGGAAAGTGCAACGAAACCATCAAATTTTAGCTAGAAACTGTATTTTTGTCGATTTTTATTGAATTTAAACTATATTTCAACGTTTTTTGATGGTTCTGAGCCACCAAACACACTTAAAGCATGCAGAATCGACTCAGAATAGGAAAAGGAGACGTTTAGGTCAATTTTATGCATTCTGGCGTTCGTAGATACAAGAAAACTGTTAAGATTCTTCAGAAACGTCACTTTTGAAGTGTTTTCTTGTACTTTTAAGCCAATCAGATACCCTACGGGCTCGGAAAGTGCAACGAAACCATCAAATTTTAGCTAGAAACTGTATTTTTGTCGATTTTTTTTGAATTTGAACTATATTTCAACGTTTTTTGATGGTTCTGAGCCACCAAACACACTTAAAGCATGCAGAATCGACTCAGAATAGGAAAAGGAGACGTTTAGGTCAATTTTATGCATTCTGGCGTTCGTAGATACAAGAAAACTGTTAAAATTCTTCAGAAACGTCACTTTTGAAGTGTTTTCTTGTACTTTTAAGCCAATCAGATACCCTACGGGCTCGGAAAGTGCAACGAAACCATCAAATTTTAGCTAGAAACTGTATTTTTGTCGATTTTTATTGAATTTGAACTATATTTCAACGTTTTTTGATGGTTCTGAGCCACCAAACACACTTAAAGCATGCAGAATCGACTCAGAATAGGAAAAGGAGACGTTTAGGTCAATTTTATGCATTCTGGCGTTCGTAGATACAAGAAAACTGTTAAAATTCTTCAGAAACGTCACTTTTGAAGTGTTTTCTTGTACTTTTAAGCCAATCAGATACCCGACGGGCTCGGAAAGTGCAACGAAACCATCAAATAGTAGTTATATAGTGGGGGTTCTAGACCAGGTCAAATGAGGTCAAACTGGTCCAGCTCCCCCATTACTTTTCATCGAGCGGTCATTGACCTTTCATTTGTTGTCGAGCTTGTCGGTGCACGTGGCTGACCTTGCCAGCTGGTCCAGCTCCCCCATTACTTTTCATCGGGCGATCATTGACCTAGTCGTTGCTCGACCTTGGTCGTTTATTGCCCTCGTTCATCTCGAGATCTATCCCCTCTTTTCGTTTAGGTCGGGGAGGGATCTCGGACGCAATCTCGCATCCCCACTTCCGTTTTATACTTGTATAAAAGTCGATGGATTCGTCTGTAGGAATTACGTTTATTGCCCTTGGTCATCTCGAGATCTATCCCCTCTTTTTTTTTTAGGTCGGGTCGCTGCACGGGGCTGGCCTTGGCTGACTTGCCTTAGGACTTCACGTGCCTGACCTGTACGTTTTGGCAATGCCTTTTACTCGATCGACCTGACTCGTTTTTCCATAGTCAGGTTGGCCGAGCGGTCTAAGGCGTCAGATTTAAGCTCTGATTCTCGAAAGGGAGCGTGGGTTCGAATCCCACACCTGACAGTTTTTTTTTTTTCGTTCGTTATTTTGACGTTTTGTGTTGCGATTAAATAAAACACAGTTTAATATAGTATTATTTATTGAGGAAACCTTGAATACAACCAATTGTAAATACATTTAGCATTGTTTAAAGAACAGTAACATTTTTTATTATTAGCAATATGTTTATCACATGCTGGGATTTCTTTAGATAATTTCACAGAGTCTTCAATTGTTTCGAGGTTCACAATTTTGGGGCAGTCTTTTCCTAGCGTTTCCCTAAGGTAATTTTCTTTACATTTTCCTTTTACATATAAGATCTCCACTGCATATTCCTTGATGTATTTGAACAAAATTTCTTTTACAGATATCTGCTCCTTGAAGCCGTCATTAAATCTCAACATGTGATGATAACGTTCTAGATATCTAGCTTGTTTCTTCGTTCTTTCATCGATTTCTTTGAGTTGTTTTGTAGATTTGAATGTTTCGTGTATTGTGTTAATTCCATCGTAAATCGCAAGTTCTTTTACAATGAATTCAGGTAGACAAAAACCTTGTACGTCGACTACAACCAACTTCATCGTATCAATTATGTCAACTGACTGAGAGAAAAGCGACTATGTAATTTTTTTTTTATCAATCCAACTGTTGTGGGTGTTATTAAATCCTAACCATTTAACATAAAGTTGATTACCTTTCTTTTTTAAAACTTTTTCAACGAGATATACACCTGGATGCTTAACTTTCAATAGTTCCATTTCATAGAAACCACCTAAAATGTTTTCACCCTTTTCATCTTTCAAAAAATATGTGGTGGGATTAGTGAGATTAATTTTTCTTATTATGAAAATCTCATTTGACCAATTGGGTGTGTATCCCTTATCGAATATTCCGCGATACTTACTTATTCTTACGTTATCACCAACTTTAAATTTTGATTTATTGCTAACTATTTTAATCTGAGTATAAGCAGCTTTTAGAATAGCGTTTTCATTACTTTTGTTAACTTGTGACGGTTTCATTTTTATAGTACGATGATAAGAATTATTATATCGATGTACCACATTTGCCAATAAATCTAACCATTTATAATTTCCTTGCAAACTAAATTCTTTCCACATTAAATTTTTTAATGTGCGATTTACTCTTTCGACGATTGAGGCTTTTTTTAAACTGTAGAGATTGTAATGATTAATTTTGTATTTTTTCATAAGATTTTGAAACTTTACGTTGTAGAATTCTTTTCCTTGATCTGTTTGTAAATTTTTGGGTAACCGTACGATTTTGGATAAAATTGTTTCCATTGCAGTGGCGATTTGTTGAGCATCTTTTGACTTTACAGGGACAGCCCACACGTATTTTGAGAAACAGTCAATAACAACAAGTATATATTTGTATCCTCTGTTTATCTTAGCATACGGTATCATTTCCACTAGATCTGCTTGTAATGTTTCATTAATACCTTTTATTATAACCTTGCGTCGTTTAAAATTAATTCTTACAGGTTTGTGCAATTCTGCAACAATATCTCTTTTAATGGGAGTTGGCTCATACACCTTCTTGCGTTTCATTTTTATCAGTCTTATGTATATAATGTGCTTTCTCGGCACTAACTAACGATTCTTCAAAATTAACAGGACATTTTATTATCATTTCTGCGAACAAATTTGGTACATTTTCTGTTTTATTTACAACATATTTGAACGATATTCGATCACCGTTACGTAGTACAAATCCTTTCAATTCTTCTTTACTAAAAAATTTGTTATTTACATAAACATTTATTTCATTAATGGTAATATTCAATTTTGTAAGGGTTCCAATTTCTAAAGGAAACGTATAGTGCGTTTCTTTAGAATTTAATACATACGTGTTTTCCACGGTTTTATCGGATTCGAAGCGAAATATCAGATTATAGAACATATAGTTTGAAATAGTAATCATATCATTGTCGATAGAACCTGAAAGTTTAGCATGTTTTAACAAATGACGCCCGAATTTATCCAGAGTCATATTAAGCAATAATTTTAGCTTCGCGTAGTTCTTCTATTATAGAAACGATTTCGTTTTGATGACCCGAATGGCCTGCTGTCTGGGAAGCGACTAACAACTTCAGTCTTTCAACTAATTCATTTGGATCTTCCCAATACACATAATCAACTTTATTTGTGTTTACTTCTTTAAATAGTACTTGACCACCTTTCTTCGGTTTTTTATACTTCGTGAGAGTTGAGAATAATGGTCCTATAATATTTTTGTATTTCATCGAACTTGTACCCAATATTCGATCATTTTCATCGAAATTTCTTCGATATGCATTGGTTTTTTCTAAAATTTTTTTGTAAATTTCCTTGTCTTCCGTAGTAAAATGAACAGGCTTCTTTTTAAAAATAAGTTCATAAATTCCAGGAGTCCCTTTAAAGATTTCATTGTCTATTTTTATATCTGGACCTATAAATTGTACCTCCTTCGAACCAATATAAAATTTCTCTGAGAAAGTGTCATGTCTTACGCCTGTTCTGTGATCAAATTTACTTTCTGCATCGTGATGCATTTCGTCAATATATTTTCTGGGTAATTCATCAAAATCATTTAAATATTCGTTGTAAACGTCTGTATCAACGATGTTTTTAATATAATTTTTACTTAACTGAACAGATTTTTCAAGAACCTCATTGAAGTTATAATTATCATTGTCTTCCTCGGGAATGTATTGGAACACATTGTCCTGTGCATCTGTTTTATTTATTGATTCTTCGAAATCTTCCTGTGATAAAACATCATATTTTGAACTAATCGGACTCATTCGATCTTCTTTTTCATTTTTGATGGCATCGATTCTTTTCACAAGGTTAGCAACTTTTGTAGCAATTCTTTTTTGTCTTGGCGTGAAAATTTCTGCTTGCTTTGGTGTAGTAACAATAGTTTTTTTCTCACGAACAGGAGACAGAATTGTATTTTCTAACTTTCGCTTTGTAGGTGTACTGTGCTCAATGTTCGACACATTTTTTGTTTTCACATCTTGATTACTTTTTATTGGATTTTCACTCCGTCTCTCAATTAATGTTTCCAAATGTTTAGTGAGGGGTTCATACTTTTTCTCTTCATTTCGTTGAGTTGCTTTAATTAGTTCTAATTTTCTTTGTAAATCTTTTCTTTTCTTAATCAGTTTCCTTTTTAAATCAACCACATCTGATATTTTTGAATCCATGTCTCCTAAGGCTTCCGAAAATACAAATAAACTGTATCTATTTATTTGAATGATAGGCTTATATACCTATGCAAAATTTCACAAACATTCTATAAAAATACTTTATTCAATAGTACAGATGCACATGTTTTGTTTTGCAATGATCTCTTATATGATCTTTATAGTAGCAGTATATACATGGTAAGTTAGGAGTATCTGTTTCACCTCCACATTTTGGACATTTATATTTTACAGGAACTGGCATGTTGAATGTTCAACATACTTCTATAGACTGAAATTATGAAAATGGATCAATAAAATTATCAAATCCTTTTCTAAACCGACCACTACGAATTTCGTTCTCTTTATCGACTACTAAAAAATCATAACTGTTTTGCCAGCAAAATGAACACATTTCTTTAAATTTATCAAATGAGATATCAGTGCCGATATGATCATCATAGATATGGCGCAAGTTTAAATTATCTTGCTTAAATAAAATGATAAAATTTGCGTTGTCTCTTATTAAATGCTTAGGAATACATGTGTAGGTTTGACATAAATAAAAACAATCTATATTTCTGTGTCGTCCCATGCTAAAATATTCTTTCATTAAATTTTGCTTGACACATGCCACATCGTCAAAAATAAAGACAGAATTAGTTTTAGCTTTGTGCGGTGGTGGTATGTTGTTATTGTCGAAATTGCTGAAACTATAAAAATTTATACCTTTAATAGGTTTTAGAAGATTTTCCAAATATTGATATTTTGGTTGGAAAAGAGATTTAGAATACACATAGACATTTTCAAATCTTAAACCATTTGGATGTTCGATTAAACCTATCATAACATTAGTCTTTCCGCAGTTAGACGGTCCGAAAATAATACATCTTACTGTAGATGGTAAAAGATCCCCATGTCTTTTATTCCCACTATTAATTTTGATATCGTTATTATTTATCGGCAATTTGAGGTTTTGAGGTGTCAAACGCATTTCGACATCTGATTAAGAAACTGACATGTGGGGGGGTATAAATACTAAATTTTTCTACGTTTCCGTTAGTAGTTTAGCTGATCCGAAAGTTTGAGTATAAATGAAGATTACGAAGCGAAAAAGGAACAGTCGTCGGATTGAGACCTACAGAAAGAGATATTGTGGACGTGGGATCGTAAATTCGGTTATTAATAAATTACCGTTTGAACTTCATATTCCCGGTTATAACTTTTGTGGACCAGGAACTAAATTAGAAAAACGATTAGCAAGAGGAGATAAAGGCCGGAATCAATTAGATGAAGCTTGCAAATTTCACGATATAGCTTATGGTGAACATAAAGATTTGGAAAATCGACATAAGGCCGATAAAGTTCTGTTAGATAAAGCGAAACTTAGACTACGTTCTTCGGACGCTTCTTTGGGCGAAAAAGCTGCTGCTTTAGGTGTTGCGGCTGCGATGAAAGCTAAAATAAAACTCGGTATGGGTTGTCGAGTCAAAAGACAAACTAGCAAACGTGGAAAAGTCTTGAATTTTAATGATTTAAGAAATTCCGCCAGACTTGCTTTAAAAAATAAGAAATTTAAGAATATGAACGATGCTGTAAAAGTGGCCATGAGAGCAGTAAAATCATCAAAAGGAAAAAAGAGAGTGAGACCTGTTCGTCACAGACGTATAATACCCATACCGAAAAGTGGTGGATTTTTACCTCTACTACCAATATTTGCCGCTTTAGGCGCTCTGGGATCTCTAGGTGGTGGCGCAGCAGCCATTGCAAAAGCTGTTAACGATGCTAAATCAGCTAAAGAACAGTTGAAAGAAAATCAACGACACAATCAGAAAATGGAGTCGATAGCTGTAGGAAAGTCAGGAAGTGGATTATATTTGAAACCATATAAAAGAGGATATGGTCTTTTTTTAGCTCCATCAAAATTTCAAAAGAACTCCCGATAAATATTCCAAAACATGCTCTCACCAACATCGACATTTACAAATATGTAAAGCGTTTGAAAATTCCCCGCTTCAGAGGAGTTTTTATGATAAATTCACTTCCAAATAAAGTACGCCTTAATGAGTGTGGTATATTAAATTTAGACAATAAGGAAGGTCCTGGAACACATTGGACAGCTTATAAAAAAACTCGAAACGAAGTTATATACTTTGATAGTTATGGAGATTTGAGACCACCTCTTGAACTGATCAAATATTTACAAAGCAACGGTTTCTGTAATATAGTATATAATTATGAATCTTTACAGACTTTTAATAGTATTAATTGTGGACATTTGTGTTTAAGATTCCTATATAACTGCTACAAATAAAATTGTTTGAAATTCGAGCGTTTTAGTTGAACTGTTAGTGTCGTCGAAGTAAGTTGCACGATGTCCAACGTATTCTCATTGGATGGAAACAGTTCTGTACTTTCGAGCAGATACTATCCACCAATTATCTTGGAAGATTATAACTATGCTTTAGGATTAGAAAGTTTGGTTACTTGGAATTCTTTTCCAAATATCGATAGCAATAACAACAAATTTTATTTTTTTACACCAGACAAAAAAGAGCATTACATAGAAATTCCCGAGGGTTCTTACGAGATAGAAGACATTGAGTCGTATTTAAATAAAGAAATCAAAAACTATATGGAACATTATTTTCAATACGAAATTGACAAACACGGAAATAGAATAAAGAAATTTAAAATGTTAACACCAAGCTTAATAATTAGAGGAAATAATAATACTTTAAAATCGGAAGTTAAATGTACTCTTGATATAAATTTTTCAAGAAAGGATTCGTTAGGGAATTTATTGGGATTTAAGGATACCATTCTGAAAGCGCATAAAACTCATATATCAGATTTTCCAGCAAAAATTTTAAAGGTAAATGCTCTTTGCGTTTATTGCAATATAGTAACTGGTTCATACAAGAACGGAAGTCCCGTTCACGTTATCCATCAATTTTTTCCAACAGTACCACCCGGTTACAAAATAGTGGAACGACCATTAAATGTGATATATCTACCAATTAATACGAAACAAATAGATGAAATAATCGTTAAAATAACAGATCAAGAAGGTAATATTGTTAGTTTCAGAGGTGAAGAGGTAGGTGTACGGTTGCATCTTAAGAAGGTCACGTGATGGGTATTATATTTAATGAAAATCTAAAAAACCGAAATTCGGTATATATAAGTAGGGCAATGAAAAAGAGATCAGTCAGTCCTTGGAGAAGGGTCAAACGTTTAACTTTAGGCAATCGTAAATTTCTTGAATCTCTAGGATTAACGGTCTTGAAATAATATTTTTATTGAATATATAAATCAGCAATGAATTTTGAAATATTAAACGTAAGCGAAAAAGCTGCCTATGATCATTCAATTTATTATGGAGAAAGACATACACACCTACCTTATTCTAACAGTTCATTTAACTACGATGATGAAATAAGAATTCCTATTGAACATCAAGATTTATACACTTTTCCACATTTGAGTACATTGCATATAGAGGGTAAGGTTATTGTGAAGAATGAAATCGACGAAATTGTACAGAAACCAGAAATCAAATTTGTAAATAATGGCGTTCTTCTGATGTTTAATCAAATAAGATATGAAATTGCTGGAGTCGTTGTGGATAGTATTAGAAATCCTGGGTTAGCGTCTACCATGAAAGGATATGTAACGTATAACAGTAATGAAAGCGTAGCTCTAGAGAATGCTGGATGGTTTCCCAAAAAAGATTCGAATATAATTAAGGAAAATGGAACTTTTGAAGTTTCGATTCCATTAAAAATGATTTTTGGTTTTTGTGAAGATTTTAAAAAGACCATTTTGAATGTAAGACAGGAGCTTGTTTTGGTTCGTTCTAATACCGATGTGAATGCTTTAATTTCCTCAAATGATAAATACAAAATTAAAGTAGAACTTAGTAAAATATGCTGGAAAATGCATCACTTGTCCGTGTCCGATGCCGAAAGGATCGCATTAATCGATATTGTAAGAAGCAACAGGGAATTGGATATTATGTTTAGAAGTAAAGAATTACATGAATTTGCTCCACCAGTACAATCGATAACAAATACTTGGACTATTAAAACTTCCTTAGAAAAACCTCAGTACATACTTTTTGCATTACAGCAAGGAAGAAAAAACCAATTGAAGAAAAACTACAGTCAGTTTGATCATTGTAATCTGAGAGATGTAAAATTGTACCTTAATGATACCATGTATCCCTACGACAACCTGAATGTTGATTTCACAAATAATCGGTATGCAATTCTCTATGATATGTTTAAAGAATTCCAGACATCGTTCTTATCCAAACAAACCAGCGAACCATTATTCGATAAGGATGAATTTAAAGAAAAGACGCCTATAATAGTAATCGACTGTTCTAAACAAACGGAAGCTTTGAAGAGAGGCCCCGTTACAATCACTTTGTGGTTTGAGACGATCTCTGGTATTCCTGCAGACACTACAGCCTACTGTCTTATTCTTCACGACCGAATGGTAAAATACATCCCTGCACAAGATGTCGTCAGAGTGTTGTAAATAATTTAACCTGTTATTGTATTATTATTATGTTTGGGGGTAAATAAAACTACATATAACATATTTCTGTGTGTTTTATTCATGGCTACCAGAAATTACATGTAAAGTTTTCTTATAATCATCTAACTTAATCGAGGGCCATTTTGTTGAATCCGGTCCCTCAGTCCATCCTAATGGTATTTCAGGATTGGCTTCTCCTTTGACAATGTTCTTTTTGATCCAGTTGAAAATTCTTCGATGCTCCTGATTTTGAGAAGGTTGAAATGCGAAAGAATCGTAATTTATTATTTCTAAAGACTCATAGAAAGTACTGAGCGCTTTATGGTTTGCCAAATACGCAGCCCGACACATAAATTCATCCACGCACTGGTCGATCCTTCGGTAATTTTTCCGGATATTCTCAACAGGATAAAATATATCTCCAAGATTCTGCCAGCGATTATCACTCAATAATTTATAAATAAAGCATTTATACGTTAGAGTATTGTCCAAATAGTTGGTGGTCATCAAAAACTCCAATGCAGCATAATTTAAATTTTCAATTTGGTCTCTTTCGCACACATGTAGAAATGCATCAATGTAACCATCGACACATTGTTTTCTTTGTAGCAGAATACAAATATCAAGTGTATAAAAGTCACTTTCACTTTCGGCAATCCATTTAAACACTTCGTCCGGTACAATAAAATCTTTTTTATCGATGAGATGAAGGAATAAATTTAATTTCGTTCGATCACTCGCAGCGGCTTTAAGATATGTTTTGTACACATTTTCGGATGCACAAAATGCTTGTAAATCAACAAATTGTCTCAAGTCAGACATTGTTGTAATCATAAAATAACCAACATCGAATAAATCATCTGTGAAATTTAATTGCTTATATATGGTAATCCCCACTTTTTTTAGCTTACGTGCGAAATATGATATCCCCAAGGTTTCGTATCCGTTGCAAATCTTGTGACAATCCTTTTATCATCATTTGGGCTGAGAACTACTTTTTCTTGTTTTACTGTGTAAACAGTATGATGTTTGGACTTGATGAGTCTTTGTGATTTTTCGTAACTTCGATTATTAAATAAACATTCTTTGTAATTTTCAAACGTTATTGTTTTAAGTGATGCTTTTGTACTACCTTTGGATTTTTTAACTAATTTTTTATTGAAATCGTCACTTGCAATTCTATATGCATACATTTTAGATCTGAGACCCACAAATTCTAGCATAATCTTACCGTTATTTTCATCTTTCATTAAACCTGGTACTTTCTTATTTTTCAGTTCTATATCATAAATATTATATAAATCATAGTCAGAAGTATCAAATCGATGTGAGTCTTTCTTAATATATTTGTATATATCGTCTACGTGAAATTCATAAATTAGGCTGTCAGTGTCGGTATAAAGTAACTTAGCATTATTTTTAAATGTTTTTTTAATATAGTCATAATGAAATTCATAGAGAAAAGTTTTAGAAATATCTAAAATGCAAAAACCAACATAAATTGGTTTATTCAAAAATACTTCTAATTTACTCATTTCGATTATTGCTGAATCATCGTCAAATACAACAGAACTGTGAAAATTTGGTTTAGATATAAGAGAACGAACTCCCCATCTTCCCTCCCATTTACTAACCAATCGAATATCGCGATGTTTTCTTACATTTTCCATGCATTTGCCATAAATAGCATTAATCATTAATTTAAAAAAATCTTTTTCAAAATCGTTCTTTGCTTGCTGCCTAAGTTTTGTATTTAAATCTATATATTCCTTTAACCACGCAGATTGTTTGAATTTCATAACACGATGTACACATTTTATTTTCATACCAAATTTTGTATACATTTTTAAATTCCGATAATGAATAATATAATTTTTCTTGGGATATAAAGTCAACAATAACTTCTTAAGTTTAGATCTTGAAATGGGCGGTATCATATGCTCTGGAGCTAATGGTAAATCACTATGAATTTCATGTAAATCTATTGGATAATCTAAATCGCATTCAATAATATAACCGATTGCTGAATTTTCTGGGGTATCTAAGATATCAGCTATATTGAAATTTTCTACAAACTCAAATTCTCCATACGGTAAATATTGAGACATTGCCGCTCCGTAAAGGTTGTTAACATCAAAATACATTAAATAGGTACTATCTTTCGAAGGATCATATTCTTCTTTTGGCATGTATTTGTTATTGGCTTTACCGTATCTATTGGAACACTGCGAAACTCCACCTCTAATACCTCTTTCTACAAATAGAACTTTATCTATATCCGTTAAAAGTTCTAGTTTAATTTCTGTTGTTTTTAACATAGCATCAAATGTTAGGCCCGGAGCAGTATAATAATGCAACGGATCAAGTTGATAAGTATTTAAACAAGTAGTTCGAAAAGCTTCAAATACATCGGCTAGAAGAAGCACATCAGTTTTTAAATATAAATCAGAATATTCTCCTAATGTATGAATATTAAAAGTATTCCATACATTGGTAGCATGGGAATAATCTTCATATTTAATATTTTCATCGTATAAGCGACTATAGAAATCCTCCTTTTCGGGCAATTTTGTTTCAAGTAGTTTCTCCCAGGAGTTTATATAATCGTAAGGAAAAACTCCCTTTCTGTTTAACAAATCAAATTCTTCCATATTATTACAATTTGCCAACGTAATAATTTTCTGAGAATTATCTAAATTGGAGGAAAGTTTGTCTAAACTATGTGGCATAAATCTGAAAGAATCAATAAACCGTAAACTAACTTTCGTGTCTTCGACAAATTTAGTAAACGAGATATATCTTTCTTTGTTAATGGGAAGTAACTTAATATCACCTTTTATTGAATTTGAAAGTTCTTTAATAAAAAAATGGGCATCATATCCGCTCATATTATGAAAGACCACGGGTATAACACAAATATCTTTATAATTTAAATTACAACTTTGATGGGCAGCGCCTCTATACATTCCAGTTAAATGACTATGATCGCGTACTTTTATGTTCTTTTCCGAAAATCCTTTTTTACATATATGACATATTTGGGAGGATTCAAACTGCTCACGTTCTTCCGTAGTTAATGTTTCCATAGAAATAACGTTCTGAAATTTATCGTTGCAAAAATGAGCCATTCGATGTAACTCCTGAACGAACCATTGAATGCAATTTTTACCTCGATACAAACGAAATTTAGAAAATGAATTATCATATGAGCAGTGAAAATAGTAAGCAATGCTGTGCGCAATATGTTTTTGATAAGTTTCGGTCTTATTCGTGGTGGACATATGCTGTTTGGTACAATCAAGAAGAATACTCTCGAGATCTGCATAAATAGTAAAAGGTACTTTTTCTTGATGTCTATAATTTTGAAAATACAAGTAATTTTCGTTTTCTGTTGGCAGTCTTATGGAATATTTATTAATACTCTGGCATGAAGTTTTATGTTTTTGGAGCAATTCCTCTGTGGTGAAATGGTTTAAGCATCTTTCGCATATATGAAATTTACATTTATGGAGGGAAAGTTGCGTAGCTAAAAGAGCTGACAAATTTTTGATCCATACGAAATGATAGAGCAATTGTTGATCTTCAAAGTTATCATTACTGTTATTAGTATTTTGTATTTGTCTTTCAGCGGGTAGCATAAGCAAATTAATTGCTTTATAAGAATTTAAAAATCTAGTGCTTAAACGACAAGGTAAAATTTTTTTCTTCTCGATGCAGTATAAATTAATGGCAAGATTGTTGAGTTCCTCAAATTTTTGAATGTCTTTAATTGTGATTGGAAAGTCTAAATTATCATATTTCAACACATTTTTGAAATGAGGATACGATGATTTTCGGTCTGAATGTTTATCGGTAGGAAATAAAGCCGAAACTATGGCCCAAAGAAAACAATATTCATCATTATTTTGTACATTAATTATTGCATGTTTTTTTTTTATAAAATCTGGTGTGGATACAAAAGTTGAATAGCCGAATTTAATTGGGTCGTATTTATTTATGTTAATTTTCAATCCTAAAATTTCATACAACGCCCAACCGGAATCCTTTTCTGCAAATTCCTCTAATTTTTTCATGATTTTATCAATGACGTTTTCTTCGTACCATTCCTTTAAATTTGTGTATTGATCAATGTGCTGATTTTTTGTTGAAAATGTTTTAATGTCTGTTTCACCAGAGTGCGGTTGAATAAAATTTGCCGAAAAAATTACATTTACCTTAAGCATTGAGTTTTTCCGTTCTTTTTTAATTCTAAACATAAAGCATTTAAAAGATTGTTGAAAAAACTGAAGAGGATCTTTAATGTGGTGGTTACTTATAAATCCTGTACGAATTCGTTGTTGAAAACAGGATTCGACATCCTGCCATGTTACATTAGTCACCGGTTTAAATTTGACTGTTTTAATATAGCCTTCACCAGTTTTTATAGATAATTGTTTTTTCTTATTTAAAAGCTTTAGGCGATAAAATTTCAAATACGCCAAACTTGTTTCTAAGGAATTTGCGTTTTCCAACATATTTTCTCGATGGATTTTACATTTGAGTGCTTTTCTAATTATTCTAATACTGGTATTGATATAAACTAAAAAATGTTTAGTTTCTTCGATTGTTTTGATTTTACTTATGTATTCATGAATTAGCTTAAGAGAGTTTTTACATATAGCCGTCACTGATTCTTGTGATTTCATTTTTTGTCGTGAAACTTGCTCACCACAGCAGAAAAAAAGAAACACTACTATTTCCCGTTGACTAGTTTCTTGTTTATATGAGAATTAATTTGCAAGTTACAACTTGCAAGTCGTAGTTGAAAACGTGGTCGTAAAAAATAAATTCAAGTCAGCGAAAAATGAAACATGAGGAAAGCAACTGAAGGAGGGAAAAAAGTAGGGGTGGGGATTAATATAGTGTATAAATTAAAGATCACACAAAAGAACAGATTAATAAGTGTTCTGCAAGTACATATCATAAAAATTAATTAACGACAGAAATGGGTAAGCTTATATATATATATTTTTTTTGTAGTATTTAATTTTTTTTTTGTATAGAGAAATTTGTTATCTGCCCCTATGATGTCAGCCACAGGCTTTTAGAGAATAGGCTGAGAAAGCATATTTTCAAATGCCACCGGGATGCCTGGGAAAGGGAGCGAAAACTCTGGGAGAATGCACTTCCAAGACCATCTACACCACCCCCACCACCATCAAAGTGGTTCAGCCAACCACCACCAACACCACCGCAAGTGGAAAACTGGGACAACGAATTCTCAGGGACCTATGTCCCAAAGTTAGATAGATCCCTGTTTTTAGATAGAACAGCCTTAAACGCCTACCATGCGACATTTAACAAATATATAAGAAAACAATAATTTGTTATTTCTATCGCTATCACCCCACCACCATCATTTACCACACCATCATTTACCACCTCTAAAAACTTCTTCCCTACAAATATCAACGACCACAACTAAGTATTTGTGTCTGTGTACAAGAAGATAAGTCTAAGATGTGTCTGCCTAGCAATGTGTTAATACTATTAAGTGTGCTAGTTGAAAACAACTTGAATATTTACACCACTTCAAATATAAGTCTGCTGTATATTTAGACGTACGAAAAAGAATTTTGGGAAAAATGACTCCGATCAATCTAATCGAAACCAGTTATCACCTCTTCTATGCGAAAAATATAACAATGCAGAATCATTTGACGTACAAGATAAAAACGGAAGAAGAAAATCACCAATTTTCCAATTGGTTAATAATAGAAAATACTAAGAACAGTCGCAGTTCAAAGGAGGTCATTGATTTTTGTTTAAGAAACGATCGTGTATGGTTTGCTTCATTTTTTGTCATATTCACGATAATGACTGTAATAGTGGGATGTTGGGACCTGGCTGCTCGTTAATGGTGGTGGTGATGGTTGTTGCTATATATATAGAATTCCGCAACAACAAACTATTCATTTCATCCAAACAATGTTCGGCTTAAACTGCACACTTGTTCTATCAACCATTCTAATTCAGAAAGATTTTTATTTATTGACTGATAGCAATGTTACTGATGTCTATCTACAAACTATTGATAGTAGTAAAGAATGTACTGTTAGAAAAATGTTAGAAATTAAAAATGGGCATGAACAACTACGTATGTTTTATTCAAAATATGTATCTTCCTCGAACCAACTGCAATATCGGCTAGAATTAGTCTTCAAAGACAACACTCGATGCAAGTCTCCGAATTACACCATCTTTAACGATTATAGTGGATACAAGAATTCTACAGGTGCAAATGTTACAGAATATTGTTTGGCAAAACCATGGATATGGATATTTACTTCAGTAGGAGCAATTATTTTTGCAATCGTATTTTGTCTGTTACTTTATTTAGTACTAATTTGTTTCAGTTATTTTAGTAAATACAATACTCAAACAAATGTATGATTCAATAAAACAATTAGTTATTATTAATAGTTTTATTTAATGTCCTTTAACATATTTATTTAACAGCATCAGTACTACGATTTAATACAACAATAAGTTATTTAATATGTTTTAAATTATTTGTCCAGCAGCACGATATGACTCATCACGATCTACCACCACAGCAGTGATTTTTGATGATTGTTTATAGGTTTTTGATTTTCGTTTTTTAATGATGTTTTGTTGTTTTCATATAAAATTCAACAAAAAGCCGTTTTTGGTTAACTTGAAATTTTTTTTTTAATGTCTTACTATATTTAGTTGTGATGGTAGTAGTCATATAACAATACATATAAAGAACAACCTATTTCGCTTTTTTTTTTTTTTTTTTTGTGTTGCATGTTGGGCTTATTCGAATCCTTTTTCGATGGTCTTTTTTTCGACCTGAAAAAATTTTTACGTAGCGACCTCGAAAAAACTAGAAATGGCTCCTGTATCTAGGTCGATGTGGACAGAATCGATTTTTTTGAGCAGACTTATGCGTTCGTTCCAGAAGAAGGTTTTGATGTATACAACCGATATTCTATCTCTTACCATTTGGACACTAGAAACTTTTGCCCTTTTCTCCCTTATTTTCAACTTTTTTGAAAATTTTTTTTGCTCAACATATGGCTTAATTTTTTTAGCTTTTCCCCGTTCCCCTGAGCCGACATGCTACCTCTTACCGCTTACGAACTATGACGTTTTTTCGTTATTACTACTAAACGGCAGCGAAAAATATTTATTTTGCTAAGTGGACCTATAGACTGTTCACTCAGAAATATTTTGATGCAAAAATATTTTTTTTAAGTTTTGCCGTTTCGACGCTACAAACTTTTGCCCTTTTCACCGCCATGTTGCAAGTTAGCTGAAAAACGTCGAAGGGGATGTATATGATACGTATTTGTGGATCTTTTTTGTCCTATACACGAACCTTCTATCTCTTACCGTTTTCGAGTAACAAAGTTTTTTTCTATTTGAACGGTAAACACACCTATGACTCATATTTATTTTTGGTTACGGTAAGCTAGTAGTTCATGAGGATGCATTTTTTTATGGAAAAACAAACTTTTCAAAATTTCGATAAATTTTTTTTGAGATTTTTTATTTTCAATTTTTCTTTATATCCTTTGGGTTTTTTTAAATTTTTTTTTCACCAAAACTTCTAATTTGCTTCCCTACTGCTCAAGGAAAACTTTTTTTTTAATTCTGACAACCTTTTTTGACGAAAATTTTTTGACCCCAAACTCAAATATTCACATATTTAATTACATGGACCTATTGATTATTCATCCAAAAATATTTTGACACAAAAAACAAATTTTTAACTAATTCCGTTTGGTCACCACAAACTTTTGCCCTTTTCTCCGAAATGCTAAACTCAAACTAAAAACCGTCGACACAGGTGCATGTGTTTCGTATTTTAGGAACTTTTTTGTTCTTTGCACGAACCTCGTATCTCTTACCGTCTTCGAGTAAAACATTTTTTTTTTATATTTAAACAATTATTGCACCTCCAACCCACATTTATTTTTACACAAATGTGTCATTAGTTTATAGGGATGCATTTTTATTTTTTTAACAAACTTTCTGCCCTTTATCACCCTCAAGCGATAATTCTTTTTTTTTAATATTTCCGAATACGTCCCTGTCTATTGCGACAAAAGCGTCCAGTTCCGTAAGAATTTGCTGAAACAGCATCGCGTTATTTCATTCTGTGTTGTAATAATGACGGGCGGCGTGTTTCGGTTTATGAATTTTACCGTGAAAAGATTTGGGAAAAAGGAGGTTTTGTTGAACTAAATGGTGGCTTCTGTGAAGTGTGCGTGTATTTGAATGTTTTCGAGGGAGAACGGATGATTTTATTGCCTGTTTTCAATGTCGTAAGTAACAATTTTTTTAATTTTTAACAACACACTCGCCTTCTGACATTTGAGATTTTATTCTAATAATCACGGACAAATAAGCTTAAATCGGCAGAAAGTTGCTGATGAACATTTATTTATTAAGAAAATAACAGGAGTTTTGTCGGAGCAAACACGGCTTTTATTCGTTGCTGTTATTCCCAATTAAATAATTTTAGATGAGACTGGGGAAAATAATACACCAAACGAAATAAACAATATTTATTATAATTTCAATTACAGCTTAAGATTATACAAACTAGTTCGTATTTTATACATTTTAAGAAACTAATAAGTTTTAAATTTAAATCTAATTTACGACGCAGTGGTTTAACCGCAATGTGCACAGTTATTTAACTGATTTTCTTTGCTGAATAATTTTCAATTCTGAATCCAATTTTTCGATTGTTTCTCTAAATTTTCGCTTCTTCTCCATCATTTTTTCGATTAAGGGCTTTATTTGCAATTCGAAACGTTCCACATTCATTTGAAATCTTTTAACATCGTATAACCAAGTATTAATTCGGCTTTCTTTATCATTTATTAAGAAAATAACCGGAACTTTGTCGAAACAAACACGTCTGTTATTCATGACAGTTTGCAATCAAATATTTTTTACATGAGACTGGGGAAAATAATACACCGAACGAATTAAATAATATTTATTATAATTTCTATTACAGCTTAAGATTATTCAATTTAGTTCTTATTTCATACATTTTAATTGCTTCTTTTAAATAACTAATTCGTTTTAAATGTAATTCTAATCTACGACGAAGCAGTCTAACTGCACTTGATTTGTTTTCCACATGAACCAATGCCTTCTTCATTCTTCGATAAATTCGATATTGATGGTTCGACCGATCGGACCTCTATTTACCAAGTACAATTTCAAGCCGTTCACGATCTTCTGGTTCAGATCGCTGATCACTGAGTCGGTGAATTTTTCGGTAAATCTCTGTGGAAGTATCGTTCTAGACTCTTCAAGTTGCACAAATATCTTGTCACCGTACTTTGTAGACAGTTTACTAAAATTTTTTGTTAAAAATTTTTTATTTTCTTCTAAAGTTTTCGCACTCACAAAAGCTTGCAAGTGAGACTCTTTATTCAAGGTAGAAATGAAAGATGACATTTCTAAGTGTTAAATAATTGAATTCAAAAAACTAATTAATTCTTACACACGAATCCATCGACTTTTATACAAGTATAAAACGGAAGTGGGGATGCGAGATTGCGTCCGAGATCCCTCCCCGACCTAAACGAAAAGAGGGGATAGATCTCGAGATGAACGAGGGCAATAAACGACCAAGGTCGAGCAACGACTAGGTCAACGATCGCCCGATGAAAAGTAATGGGGGAGCTGGACCAGCTGGCAAGGTCAGCCACGTGCACCGACAAGCTCGACAACAAATGAAAGGTCAATGACCGCTCGATGAAAAGTAATGGGGGAGCTGGACCAGTTTGACCTCATTTGACCTGGTCTAGAACCCCCACTATATAACTACTAGATACCCTACGGGCTCGGAAAGTGCAACGAAACCATCAAATTTTAGCTAGAAACTGTATTTTTGTCGATTTTTATTGAATTTGAACTATATTTCAACGTTTTTTGATGGTTCTGAGCCACCAAACACACTTAAAGCATGCAGAATCGACTCAGAATAGGAAAAGGAGACGTTTAGGTCAATTTTATGCATTCTGGCGTTCGTAGATACAAGAAAACTGTTAAAATTCTTCAGAAACGTCACTTTTGAAGTGTTTTCTTGTACTTTTAAGCCACTCAGATACCCTACGGGCTCGGAAAGTGCAACGAAACCATCAAATTTTAGCTAGAAACTGTATTTTTGTCGATTTTTATTGAATTTGAACTATATTTCAACGTTTTTTGATGGTTCTGAGCCACCAAACACACTTAAAGCATGCAGAATCGACTCAGAATAGGAAAAGGAGACGTTTAGGTCAATTTTATGCATTCTGGCGTTCGTAAATACAAGAAAACTGATAAAATTCTTCAGAAACGTCACTTTTGAAGTGTTTTCTTGTACTTTTAAGCCACTCAGATACCCTACGGGTCGGAAAGTGCAACGAAACCATCAAATTTTAGCTAGAAACTGTATTTTTGTCGATTTTTATTGAATTTGAACTATATTTCAACGTTTTTTGATGGTTCTGAGCCACCAAACACACTTAAAGCATGCAGAATCGACTCAGAATAGGAAAAGGAGACGTTTAGGTCAATTTTATGCATTCTGGCGTTCGTAGATACAAGAAAACTGTTAAAATTCTTCAGAAACGTCACTTTTGAAGTGTTTTCTTGTACTTTTAAGCCACTCAGATACCCTACGGGCTCGGAAAGTGCAACGAAACCATCAAATTTTAGCTAGAAACTGTATTTTTGTCGATTTTTATTGAATTTGAACTATATTTCAACGTTTTTTGATGGTTCTGAGCCACCAAACACACTTAAAGCATGCAGAATCGACTCAGAATAGGAAAAGGAGACGTTTAGGTCAATTTTATGCATTTTGGCGTTCGTAGATACAAGAAAACTGTTAAAATTCTTCAGAAACGTCACTTTTGAAGTGGTTTCTTGTACTTTTAAGCCACTCAGATACCCTACGGGCTCGGAAAGTGCAACGAAACCATCAAATTTTAGCTAGAAACTGTATTTTTGTCGATTTTTATTGAATTTGAACTATATTTCAACGTTTTTTGATGGTTCTGAGCCACCAAACACACTTAAAGCATGCAGAATCGACTCAGAATAGGAAAAGGAGACGTTTAGGTCAATTTTATGCATTCTGGCGTTCGTAGATACAAGAAAACTGTTAAAATTCTTCAGAAACGTCACTTTTGAAGTGTTTTCTTGTACTTTTAAGCCACTCAGATACCCTACGGGCTCGGAAAGTGCAACGAAACCATCAAATTTTAGCTAGAAACTGTATTTTTGTCGATTTTTATTGAATTTGAACTATATTTCAACGTTTTTTGATGGTTCTGAGCCACCAAACACACTTAAAGCATGCAGAATCGACTCAGAATAGGAAAAGGAGACGTTTAGGTCAATTTTATGCATTCTGGCGTTCGTAGATACAAGAAAACTGTTAAAATTCTTCAGAAACGTCACTTTTGAAGTGTTTTCTTGTACTTTTAAGCCACTCAGATACCCTACGGGCTCGGAAAGTGCAACGAAACCATCAAATTTTAGCTAGAAACTGTATTTTTGTCGATTTTTATTGAATTTGAACTATATTTCAACGTTTTTTGATGGTTCTGAGCCACCAAACACACTT
>NW_026972927.1:0-45182 GCF_036711695.1 Zophobas morio
AAAAAACGTTGAAATATAGTTTCAAATTCAATAAAAATCGACAAAAATACAGTTTCTAGCTAAAATTTGATGGTTTCGTTGCACTTTCCGAGCCCGTAGGGTATCTGAGTGGCTTAAAAGTACAAGAAAACACTTCAAAAGTGACGTTTCTGAAGAATTTTAACAGTTTTCTTGTATCTACGAACGCCAGAATGCATAAAATTGACCTAAACGTCTCCTTTTCCTATTCTGAGTCGATTCTGCATGCTTTAAGTGTGTTTGGTGGCTCAGAAACCATCAAAAAACGTTGAAATATAGTTCAAATTCAATAAAAATCGACAAAAATACAGTTTCTAGCTAAAATTTGATGGTTTCGTTGCACTTTCCGAGCCCGTAGGGTATCTGAGTGGCTTAAAAGTACAAGAAAACACTTCAAAAGTGACGTTTCTGAAGAATTTTAACAGTTTTCTTGTATCTACGAACGCCAGAATGCAAAAAATTGACCTAAACGTCTCCTTTTCCTATTCTGAGTCGATTCTGCATGCTTTAAGTGTGTTTGGTAGCTCAGAACCTTCAAAAAACGTTGAAATATAGTTCAAATTCAATAAAAATCGACAAAAATACAGTTTCTAGCTAAAATTTGATGGTTTCGTTGCACTTTCCGAGCCCGTAGGGTATCTGAGTGGCTTAAAAGTACAAGAAAACACTTCAAAAGTGACGTTTCTGAAGAATTTTAACAGTTTTCTTGTATCTACGAACGCCAGAATGCATAAAATTGACCTAAACGTCTCCTTTTCCTATTCTGAGTCGATTCTGCATGCTTTAAGTGTGTTTGGTGGCTCAGAACCATCAAAAAACGTTGAAATATAGTTCAAATTCAATAAAAATCGACAAAAATACAGTTTCTAGCTAAAATTTGATGGTTTCGTTGCACTTTCCGAGCCCGTAGGGTATCTGAGTGGCTTAAAAGTACAAGAAAACACTTCAAAAGTGACGTTTCTGAAGAATTTTAACAGTTTTCTTGTATCTACGAACGCCAGAATGCATAAAATTGACCTAAACGTCTCCTTTTCCTATTCTGAGTCGATTCTGCATGCTTTAAGTGTGTTTGGTGGCTCAGAACCATCAAAAAACGTTGAAATATAGTTCAAATTCAATAAAAATCGACAAAAATACAGTTTCTAGTTAAAATTTGATGGTTTCGTTGCACTTTCCGAGCCCGTAGGGTATCTGAGTGGCTTAAAAGTACAAGAAAACACTTCAAAAGTGACGTTTCTGAAGAATTTTAACAGTTTTCTTGTATCTACGAACGCCAGAATGCATAAAATTGACCTAAACATCTCCTTTTCCTATTCTGAGTCGATTCTGCATGCTATAAGTGTGTTTGGTGGCTCAGAACCATCAAAAAACGTTGAAATATAGTTCAAATTCAATAAAAATCGACAAAAATACAGTTTCTAGCTAAAATTTGATGGTTTCGTTGAACTTTCCGAGCCCGTAGGGTATCTGAGTAGCTTAAAAGTACAAGAAAACACTTCAAAAGTGACGTTTCTGAAGAATTTTAACAGTTTTCTTGTATCTACGAACGCGAGAATGCATAAAATTGACCTAAACGTCTGCTTTTCCTATTCTGAGTCGATTCTGCATGCTTTAAGTGTGTTTGGTGGCTCAGAACCATCAAAAAACGTTGAAATATAGTTCAAATTCAATAAAAATCGACAAAAATACAGTTTCTAGCTAAAATTTGATGGTTTTGTTGCACTTTCCGAGCCCGTAGGGTATCTGAGTGGCTTAAAAGTACAAGAAAACACTTCAAAAGTGACGTTTCTGAAGAATTTTAACAGTTTTCTTGTATCTACGAACGCCAGAATGCATAAAATTGACCTAAACGTCTCCTTTTCCTATTCTGAGTCGATTCTGCATGCTTTAAGTGTGTTTGGTGGCTCAGAACCTTCAAAAAACGTTGAAATATAGTTCAAATTCAATAAAAATCGACAAAAATACAGTTTCTAGCTAAAATTTGATGGTTTCGTTGCACTTTCCGAGCCCGTAGGGTATCTGAGTGGCTTAAAAGTACAAGAAAACACTTCAAAAGTGACGTTTCTGAAGAATTTTAACAGTTTTCTTGTATCTACGAACGCCAGAATGCATAAAATTGACCTAAACGTCTCCTTTTCCTATTCTGAGTCGATTCTGCATGCTTTAAGTGTGTTTGGTGGCTCAGAACCATCAAAAAACGTTGAAATATAGTTCAAATTCAATAAAAATCGACAAAAATACAGTTTCTAGCTAAAATTTGATGGTTTCGTTGCACTTTCCGAGCCCGTTGGGTATCTGAGTGGCTTAAAAGTACAAGAAAACACTTCAAAAGTGACGTTTCTGAAGAATTTTAACAGTTTTCTTGTATCTACGAACGCCAGAATGCATAAAATTGACCTAAACGTCTCCTTTTCCTATTCTGAGTCGATTCTGCATGCTTTAAGTGTGTTTGGTGGCTCAGAACCATCAAAAAACTTTGAAATATAGTTCAAATTCAATAAAAATCGACAAAAATACAGTTTCTAGCTAAAATTTGATGGTTTCGTTGCACTTTCCGAGCCCGTAGGGTATCTGAGTGGCTTAAAAGTACAAGAAAACACTTCAAAAGTGACGTTTCTGAAGAATTTTAACAGTTTTCTTGTATCTACGAACGCCAGAATGCATAAAATTGACCTAAACGTCTCCTTTTCCTATTCTGAGTCGATTCTGCATGCTTTAAGTGTGTTTGGTGGCTCAGAACCATCAAAAAACGTTGAAATATAGTTCAAATTCAATAAAAATCGACAAAAATACAGTTTCTAGCTAAAATTTGATGGTTTCGTTGCACTTTCCGAGCCCGTAGGGTATCTGAGTGGCTTAAAAGTACAAGAAAACACTTCAAAAGTGACGTTTCTGAAGAATTTTGACAGTTTTCTTGTATCTACGAACGCCAGAATGCATAAAATTGACCTAAACGTCTCCTTTTCCTATTCTGAGTCGATTCTGCATGCTTTAAGTGTGTTTGGTGGCTCAGAACAATCAAAAAACGTTGAAATATAGTTCAAATTCAATAAAAATCGACAAAAATACAGTTTCTAGCTAAAATTTGATGGTTTCGTTGCACTTTCCGAGCCCGTATGGTATCTGAGTGGCTTAAAAGTACAAGAAAACACTTCAAAAGTGACGTTTCTGAAGAATTTTAACAGTTTTCTTGTATCTACGAACGCCAGAATGCATAAAATTGACCTAAACGTCTCCTTTTCCTATTCTGAGTCGATTCTGCATGCTTTAAGTGTGTTTGGTGGCTCAGAACCATCAAAAAACGTTGAAATATAGTTCAAATTCAATAAAAATCGACAAAAATACAGTTTCTAGCTAAAATTTGATGGTTTCGTTGCACTTTCCGAGCCCGCAGGGTATCTGAGTGGCTTAAAAGTACAAGAAAACACTTCAAAAGTGACGTTTCTGAAGAATTTTAACAGTTTTCTTGTATCTACGAACGCCAGAATGCATAAAATTGACCTAAACGTCTCCTTTTCCTATTCAGAGTCGATTCTGCATGCTTTAAGTGTGTTTGGTGGCTCAGAACCATCAAAAAACGTTGAAATATAGTTCAAATTCAATAAAAATCGACAAAATACAGTTTCTAGCTAAAATTTGATGGTTTCGTTGCACTTTCCGAGCCCGTAGGGTATCTGAGTGGCTTAAAAGTACAAGAAACCACTTCAAAAGTGACGTTTCTGAAGAATTTTAACAGTTTTCTTGTATCTACGAACGCCAGAATGCATAAAATTGACCTAAACGTCTCCTTTTCCTATTCTGAGTCGATTCTGCATGCTTTAAGTGTGTTTGGTGGCTCAGAACCATCAAAAAACGTTGAAATATAGTTCAAATTCAATAAAGATCGACAAAAATACAGTCTCTAGCTAAAATTTGATGGTTTCGTTGCACTTTCCGAGCCCGTAGGGTATCTGAGTGGCTTAAAAGTACAAGAAAACACTTCAAATGTGACGTTTCTGAAGAATTTTAACAGTTTTCTTGTATCTACGAACGCCAGAATGCAAAAAATTGACCTAAACGTCTCCTTTTCCTATTCTGAGTCGATTCTGCATGCTTTAAGTGTGTTTGGTGGCTCAGAACCATCAAAAAACGTTGAAATATAGTTCAAATTCAATAAAAATCGACAAAAATACAGTTTCTAGCTAAAATTTGATGGTTTCGTTGCACTTTCCGAGCCCGTTGGGTATCTGAGTGGCTTAAAAGTACAAGAAAACACTTCAAAAGTGACGTCTCTGAAGAATTTTAACAGTTTTCTTGTATTTACGAACGCCAGAATGCATAAAATTGACCTAAACGTCTCCTTTTCCTATTCTGAGTCGATTCTGCATGCTTTAAGTGTGTTTGGTGGCTCAGAACCATCAAAAAACGTTGAAATATAGTTCAAATTCAATAAAAATCGACAAAAATACAGTTTCTAGCTAAAATTTGATGGTTTCGTTGCACTTTCCGAGCCCGTAGGGTATCTGAGTGGCTTAAAAGTACAAGAAAACACTTCAAAAGTGACGTTTCTGAAGAATTTTAACAGTTTTCTTGTATCTACGAACGCCAGAATGCATAAAATTGACCTAAACGTCTCCTTTTCCTATTCTGAGTCGATTCTGCATGCTTTAAGTGTGTTTGGTGGCTCAGAACCATCAAAAAACGTTGAAATATAGTTCAAATTCAATAAAAATCGACAAAAATACAGTTTCTAGCTATAATTTGATGGTTTCGTTGCACTTTCCGAGCCCGTAGGGTATCTGAATGGCTTAAAAGTACAAGAAAACACTTCAAAAGTGACGTTTCTGAAGAATTTTAACAGTTTTCTTGTATCTACGAACGCCATAATGCATAAAATTGACCTAAACGTCTCCTTTTCCTATTCTGAGTCGATTCTGCATGCTTTAAGTGTGTTTGGTGGCTCAGAACCATCAAAAAACGTTGAAATATAGTTCAAATTCAATAAAAATCGACAAAAATACAGTTTCTAGCTAAAATTTGATGGTTTCGTTGCACTTTCCGAGCCCGTAGGGTATCTGGGTGGCTTAAAAGTACAAGAAACCACTTCAAATGTGACGTTTCTGAACAATTTTAACAGTTTTCTTGTATCTACGAACGCCAGAATGCATAAAATTGACCTAAACGTCTCCTTTTCCTATTCTGAGTCGATTCTGCATGCTTTAAGTGTGTTTGGTGGCTCAGAACCATCAAAAAACGTTGAAATATAGTTCAAATTCAATAAAAATCGACAAAAATACAGTTTCTAGCTAAAATTTGATGGTTTCGTTGCACTTTCCGAGCCCGTAGGGTATCTGAGTGGCTTAAAAGTACAAGAAAACACTTCAAAAGTGACGTTTCTGAAGAATTTTAACAGTTTTCTTGTATCTACGAACGCCAGAATGCATAAAATTGACCTAAACGTCTCCTTTTCCTATTCTGAGTCGATTCTGCATGCTTTAAGTGTGTTTGGTGGCTCAGAACCATCAAAAAACCTTGAAATATAGTTCAAATTCAATAAAAATCGACAAAAATACAGTTTCTAGCTAAAATTTGATGGTTTCGTTGCACTTTCCGAGCCCGTAGGGTATCTGAGTGGCTTAAAAGTACAAGAAAACACTTCAAAAGTGACGTTTCTGAAGAATTTTAACAGTTTTCTTGTATCTACGAACGCCAGAATGCATAAAATTGACCTAAACGTCTCCTTTTCCTATTCTGAGTCGATTCTGCATGCTTTAAGTGTGTTTGGTGGCTCAGAACCATCAAAAAACGTTGAAATATAGTTCAAATTCAATAAAAATCGACAAAAATACAGTTTCTAGCTAAAATGTGATGGTTTCGTTGCACTTTCCGAGCCCGTAGGGTATCTGAGTGGCTTAAAAGTACAAGAAAACACTTCAAAAGTGACGTTTCTGAAGAATTTTAACAGTTTTCTTGTATCTACGAACGCCAGAATGCATAAAATTGACCTAAACGTCTCCTTTTCCTATTCTGAGTCGATTCTGCATGCTTTAAGTGTGTTTGGTGGCTCAGAACCATCAAAAAACGTTGAAATATAGTTCAAATTCAATAAAAATCGACAAAAATACAGTTTCTAGCTAAAATTTGATGGTTTCGTTGCACTTTCCGAGCCCATAGGGTATCTGAGTGGCTTAAAAGTACAAGAAAACACTTCAAAAGTGACGTTTCTGAAGAATTTTAACAGTTTTCTTGTATCTACGAACGCCAGAATGCATAAAATTGACCTAAACGTCTCCTTTTCCTATTCTGAGTCGATTCTGCATGCTTTAAGTGTGTTTGGTGGCTCAGAACCATCAAAAAACGTTGAAATATAGTTCAAATTCAATAAAAATCGACAAAAATACAGTTTCTAGCTAAAATTTGATGGTTTCGTTGCACTTTCCGAGCCCGTAGGGTATCTGAGTGGCTTAAAAGTACAAGAAAACACTTCAAAAGTGACGTTTCTGAAGAATTTTAACAGTTTTCTTGTATCTACGAACGCCAGAATGCATAAAATTGACCTAAACGTCTCCTTTTCCTATTCTGAGTCGATTCTGCATGCTTTAAGTGTGTTTGGTGGCTCAGAACCATCAAAAAACGTTGAAATATAGTTCAAATTCAATAAAAATCGACAAAAATACAGTTTCTAGCAAAAATTTGATGGTTTCGTTGCACTTTCCGAGCCCGTAGGGTATCTGAGTGGCTTAAAAGTACAAGAAAACACTTCAAAAGTGACGTTTCTGAAGAATTTTAACAGTTTTCTTGTATCTACGAACGCCAGAATGCATAAAATTGACCTAAACGTCTCCTTTTCCTATTCTGAGTCGATTCTGCATGTTTTAAGTGTGTTTGGTGGCTCAGAACCATCAAAAAACGTTGAAATATAGTTCAAATTCAATAAAAATCGACAAAAATACAGTTTCTAGCTAAAATTTGATGGTTTCGTTGCACTTTCCGAGCCCGTAGGGTATCTGAGTGGCTTAAAAGTACAAGAAAACACTTCAAAAGTGACGTTTCTGAAGAATTTTAACAGTTTTCTTGTATCTACGAACGCCAGAATGCATAAAATTGACCTAAACGTCTCCTTTTCCTATTCTGAGTCGATTCTGCATGCTTTAAGTGTGTTTGGTGGCTCAGAACCATCAAAAAACGTTGAAATATAGTTCAAATTCAATAAAAATCGACAAAAATACAGTTTCTAGCTAAAATTTGATGGTTTCGTTGCACTTTCCGAGCCCGTAGGGTATCTGAGTGGCTTAAAAGTACAAGAAAACACTTCAAAAGTGACGTTTCTGAAGAATTTTAACAGTTTTCTTGTATCTACGAACGCCAGAATGCATAAAATTGACCTAAACGTCTCCTTTTCCTATTCTGAGTCGATTCTGCATGCTTTAAGTGTGTTTGGTGGCTCAGAACCATCAAAAAACGTTGAAATATAGTTCAAATTCAATAAAAATCGACAAAAATACAGTTTCTAGCTAAAATTTGATGGTTTCGTTGCACTTTCCGAGCCCGTAGGGTATCTGAGTGGCTTAAAAGTACAAGAAAACACTTCAAAAGTGACGTTTCTGAAGAATTTTAACAGTTTTCTTGTATCTACGAACGCCAGAATGCATAAAATTGACCTAAACGTCTCCTTTTCCTATTCTGAGTCGATTCTGCATGCTTTAAGTGTGTTTGGTGGCTCAGAACCATCAAAAAACGTTGAAATATAGTTCAAATTCAATAAAAATCGACAAAAATACAGTTTCTAGCTAAAATTTGATGGTTTCGTTGCACTTTCCGAGCCCGTAGGGTATCTGAGTGGCTTAAAAGTACAAGAAAACACTTCAAAAGTGACGTTTCTGAAGAATTTTAACAGTTTTCTTGTATCTACGAACGCCAGAATGCATAAAATTGACCTAAACGTCTCCTTTTCCTATTCTGAGTCGATTCTGCATGCTTTAAGTGTGTTTGGTGGCTCAGAACCATCAAAAAACGTTGAAATATAGTTCAAATTCAATAAAAATCGACAAAAATACAGTTTCTAGCTAAAATTTGATGGTTTCGTTGCACTTTCCGAGCCCGTAGGGTATCTGAGTGGCTTAAAACTACAAGAAAACACTTCAAAAGTGACGTTTCTGAAGAATTTTAACAGTTTTCTTGTATCTACGAACGCCAGAATGCATAAAATTGACCTAAACGTCTCCTTTTCCTATTCTGAGTCGATTCTGCATGCTTTAAGTGTGTTTGGTGGCTCAGAACCATCAAAAAACGTTGAAATATAGTTCAAATTCAATAAAAATCGACAAAAATACAGTTTCTAGCTAAAATTTGATGGTTTCGTTGCACTTTCCGAGCCCGTAGGGTATCTGAGTGGCTTAAAAGTACAAGAAAACACTTCAAAAGTGACGTTTCTGAAGAATTTTAACAGTTTTCTTGTATCTACGAACGCCAGAATGCATAAAATTGACCTAAACGTCTCCTTTTCCTATTCTGAGTCGATTCTGCATGCTTTAAGTGTGTTTGGTGGCTCAGAACCATCAAAAAACGTTGAAATATAGTTCAAATTCAATAAAAATCGACAAAAATACAGTTTCTAGCTAAAATTTGATGGTTTCGTTGTACTTTCCGAGCCCGTAGGGTATCTGAGTGGGTTAAAAGTACAAGAAAACACTTCAAAAGTGACGTTTCTGAAGAATTTTAACAGTTTTCTTGTATCTACGAACGCCAGAATGCATAAAATTGACCTAAACGTCTCCTTTTCCTATTCTGAGTCGATTCTGCATGCTTTAAGTGTGTTTGGTGGCTCAGAACCATCAAAAAACGTTGAAATATAGTTCAAATTCAATAAAAATCGACAAAAATACAGTTTCTAGCTAAAATTTGATGGTTTCGTTGCACTTTCCGAGCCCGTAGGGTATCTGAGTGGCTTAAAACTACAAGAAAACACTTCAAAAGTGACGTTTCTGAAGAATTTTAACAGTTTTCTTGTATCTACGAACGCCAGAATGCATAAAATTGACCTAAACGTCTCCTTTTCCTATTCTGAGTCGATTCTGCATGCTTTAAGTGTGTTTGGTGGCTCAGAACCATCAAAAAACGTTGAAATATAGTTCAAATTCAATAAAAATCGACAAAAATACAGTTTCTAGCTAAAATTTGATGGTTTCGTTGACTTTCCGAGCCCGTAGGGTATCTGAGTGGCTTAAAAGTACAAGAAAACACTTCAAAAGTGACGTTTCTGAAGAATTTTAACAGTTTTCTTGTATCTACGAACGCCAGAATGCAGAAAATTGACCTAAACGTCTCCTTTTCCTATTCTGAGTCGATTCTGCATGCTTTAAGTGTGTTTGGTGGCTCAGAACCATCAAAAAACGTTGAAATATAGTTAAAATTCAATAAAAATCGACAAAAATACAGTTTCTAGCTAAAATTTGATGGTTTCGTTGCACTTTCCGAGCCCGTAGGGTATCTGAGTGGCTTAAAAGTACAAGAAAACACTTCAAAAGTGACGTTTCTGAAGAATTTTAACAGTTTTCTTGTATCTACGAACGCCAGAATGCATAAAATTGACCTAAACGTCTCCTTTTCCTATTCTGAGTCGATTCTGCATGCTTTAAGTGCGTTTGGTGGCTCAGAACCATCAAAAAACGTTGAAATATAGTTCAAATTCAATAAAAATCGACAAAAATACAGTTTCTAGCTAAAATTTGATGGTTTCGTTGCACTTTCCGAGCCCATAGGGTATCTGAGTGGCTTAAAAGTACAAGAAAACACTTCAAAAGTGACGTTTCTGAAGAATTTTAACAGTTTTCTTGTATCTACGAACGCCAGAATGCATAAAATTGACCTAAACGTCTCCTTTTCCTATTCTGAGTCGATTCTGCATGCTTTAAGTGTGTTTGGTGGCTCAGAACCATCAAAAAACGTTGAAATTTAGTTCAAATTCAATAAAAATCGACAAAAATACAGTTTCTAGCTAAAATTTGATGGTTTCGTTGCACTTTCCGAGCCCGTAGGGTATCTGAGTGGCTTAAAAGTACAAGAAAACACTTCAAAAGTGACGTTTCTGAAGAATTTTAACAGTTTTCTTGTATCTACGAACGCCAGAATGCATAAAATTGACCTAAACGTCTCCTTTTCCTATTCTGAGTCGATTCTGCATGCTTTAAGTGTGTTTGGTGGCTCAGAACCATCAAAAAACGTTGAAATATAGTTCAAATTCAATAAAAATCGACAAAAATACAGTTTCTAGCTAAAATTTGATGGTTTCGTTGCACTTTCCGAGCCCGTAGGGTATCTGAGTGGCTTAAAAGTACAAGAAAACACTTCAAAAGTGACGTTTCTGAAGAATTTTAACAGTTTTCTTGTATTTACGAACGCCAGAATGCATAAAATTGACCTAAACGTCTCCTTTTCCTATTCTGAGTCGATTCTGCATGCTTTAAGTGTGTTTGGTGGCTCAGAACCATCAAAAAACGTTGAAATATAGTTCAAATTCAATAAAAATCGACAAAAATACAGTTTCTAGCTAAAATTTGATGGTTTCGTTGCACTTTCCGAGCCCATAGGGTATCTGAGTGGCTTAAAATTACAAGAAAACACTTCAAAAGTGACGTTTCTGAATAATTTTAACAGTTTTCTTGTATCTACGAACGCCAGAATGCATAAAATTGACCTAAACGTCTCCTTTTCCTATTCTGAGTCGATTCTGCATGCTTTAAGTGTGTTTGGTGGCTCAGAACCATCAAAAAACCTTGAAATATAGTTCAAATTCAATAAAAATCGACAAAAATACAGTTTCTAGCTAAAATTTGATGGTTTCGTTGCACTTTCCGAGCCCGTAGGGTATCTGAGTGGCTTAAAAGTACAAGAAAACACTTCAAAAGTGACGTTTCTGAAGAATTTTAACAGTTTTCTTGTATCTACGAACGCCAGAATGCATAAAATTGACCTAAACGTCTCCTTTTCCTATTCTGAGTCGATTCTGCATGCTTTAAGTGTGTTTGGTGGCTCAGAACCATCAAAAAACGTTGAAATATGGTTCAAATTCAATAAAAATCGACAAAAATACAGTTTCTAGCTAAAATTTGATGGTTTCGTTGCACTTTCCGAGCCCGTAGGGTATCTGAGTGGCTTAAAAGAACAAGAAAACACTTCAAAAGTGACGTTTCTGAAGAATTTTAACAGTTTTCTTGTATCTACGAACGCCAGAATGCATAAAATTGACCTAAACGTCTCCTTTTCCTATTCTGAGTCGATTCTGCATGCTTTAGGTGTGTTTGGTGGCTCAGAACCATCAAAAAACGTTGAAATATAGTTCAAATTCAATAAAAATCGACAAAAATACAGTTTCTAGCTAAAATTTGATGGTTTCGTTGCACTTTCCGAGCCCGTAGGGTATCTGAGTGGCTTAAAAGTACAAGAAAACACTTGAAAAGTGACGTTTCTGAAGAATTTTAACAGTTTTCTTGTATCTACGAACGCCAGAATGCATAAAATTGAACTAAACGTCTCCTTTTCCTATTCTGAGTCGATTCTGCATGCTTTAAGTGTGTTTGGTGGCTCAGAACCATCAAAAAACGTTGAAATATAGTTCAAATTCAATAAAAATCGACAAAAATACAGTTTCTAGCTAAAATTTGATGGTTTCGTTGCACTTTCCGAGCCCGTAGGGTATCTGAGTGGCTTAAAAGTACAAGAAAACACTTGAAAAGTGACGTTTCTGAAGAATTTTAACAGTTTTCTTGTATCTACGAACGCCAGAATGCATAAAATTGACCTAAACGTCTCCTTTTCCTATTCTGAGTCGATTCTGCATGCTTTAAGTGTGTTTGGTGGCTCAGAACCATCAAAAACGTTGAAATATAGTTCAAATTCAATAAAAATCGACAAAAATACAGTTTCTAGCTAAAATTTGATGGTTTCGTTGCACTTTCCGAGCCCGTAGGGTATCTGAGTGGCTTAAAAGTACAAGAAAACACTTCAAAAGTGACGTTTCTGAAGAATTTTAACAGTTTTCTTGTATCTACGAACGCCAGAATGCATAAAATTGACCTAAACGTCTCCTTTTCCTATTCTGAGTCGATTCTGCATGCTTTAAGTGTGTTTGGTGGCTCAGAACCATCAAAAACGTTGAAATATAGTTCAAATTCAATAAAAATCGACAAAAATACAGTTTCTAGCCAAAATTTGATGGTTTCGTTGCACTTTCTGAGCCCGTAGGGTATCTGAGTGGCTTAAAAGTACAAGAAAACACTTCAAAAGTGACGTTTCTGAAGAATTTTAACAGTTTCTCGTATCTACGAACGCCAGAATGCATAAAATTGACCTAAACGTCTCCTTTTCCTATTCTGAGTCGATTCTGCATGCTTTAAGTGTGTTTGGTGGCTCAGAACCATCAAAAAACGTTGAAATATAGTTCAAATTCAATAAAAATCGACAAAAATACAGTTTCTAGCCAAAATTTGATGGTTTCGTTGCACTTTCTGAGCCCGTAGGGTATCTGAGTGGCTTAAAAGTACAAGAAAACACTTCAAAGGTGACGTTTCTGAAGAATTTTAACAGTTTTCTTGTATCTACGAACGCCAGAATGCATAAAATTGACCTAAACGTCTCCTTTTCCTATTCTGAGTCGATTCTGCATGCTTTAAGTGTGTTTGGTGGCTCAGAACCATCAAAAAACGTTGAAATATAGTTCAAATTCAATAAAAATCGACAAAAATACAGTTTCTAGCTAAAATTTGATGGTTTCGTTGCACTTTCCGAGCCCGTAGGGTATCTGAGTGGGTTAAAAGTACAAGAAAACACTTCAAAAGTGACGTTTCTGAAGAATTTTAACAGTTTTCTTGTATCTACGAACGCCAGAATGCATAAAATTGACCTAAACGTCTCCTTTTCCTATTCTGAGTCGATTCTGCATGCTTTAAGTGTGTTTGGTGGCTCAGAACCATCAAAAAACGTTGAAATATAGTTCAAATTCAATAAAAATCGACAAAAATACAGTTTCTAGCTAAAATTTGATGGTTTCGTTGCACTTTCCGAGCCCGTAGGGTATCTGAGTGGCTTAAAAGTACAAGAAAACACTTCAAAAGTGACGTTTCTGAAGAATTTTAACAGTTTTCTTGTATCTACGAACGCCAGAATGCATAAAATTGACCTAAACGTCTCCTTTTCCTATTCTGAGTCGATTCTGCATGCTTTAAGTGTGTTTGGTGGCTCAGAACCATCAAAAAACGTTGAAATATAGTTCAAATTCAATAAAAATCGACAAAAATACAGTTTCTAGCTAAAATTTGATGGTTTCGTTGCACTTTCCGAGCCCGTAGGGTATCTGAGTGGCTTAAAAGTACAAGAAAACACTTCAAAAGTGACGTTTCTGAAGAATTTTAACAGTTTTCTTGTATCTACGAACGCCAGAATGCATAAAATTGACCTAAACGTCTCCTTTTCCTATTCTGAGTCGATTCTGCATGCTTTAAGTGTGTTTGGTGGCTCAGAACCATCAAAAAACATTGAAATATAGTTCAAATTCAATAAAAATCGACAAAAATACAGTTTCTAGCTAAAATTTGATGGTTTCGTTGCACTTTCCGAGCCCGTAGGGTATCTGAGTGGCTTAAAAGTACAAGAAAACACTTCAAAAGTGACGTTTCTGAAGAATTTTAACAGTTTTCTTGTATCTACGAACGCCAGAATGCATAAAATTGACCTAAACGTCTCCTTTTCCTATTCTGAGTCGATTCTGCATGCTTTAAGTGTGTTTGGTGGCTCAGAACCATCAAAAAAAACGTTGAAATATAGTTCAAATTCAATAAAAATCGACAAAAATACAGTTTCTAGCTAAAATTTGATGGTTTCGTTGCACTTTTCCGAGCCCGTAGGGTATCTGAGTGGCTTGAAAATACAAGAAAACACTTCAAAAGTGACGTTTCTGAAGAATTTTAACAGTTTTCTTGTATCTACGAACGCCAGAATGCATAAAATTGACCTAAACGTCTCCTTTTCCTATTCTGAGTCGATTCTGCATGCTTTAAGTGTGTTTGGTGGCTCAGAGCCATAAAAACGTTGAAATATAGTTCAAATTCAATAAAAATCGACAAAAATACAGTTTCTAGCTAAAATTTGATGGTTTCGTTGCACTTTCCGAGCCCGTAGGGTATCTGAGTGGCTTAAAAGTACAAGAAAACCACTTCAAAAGTGACGTTTCTGAAGAATTTTAACAGTTTTCTTGTATCTACGAAAGCCAGAATGCATAAAATTGACCTAAACGTCTCCTTTTCCTATTCTGAGTCGATTCTGCATGCTTTAAGTGTGTTTGGTGGCTCAGAACCATCAAAAAACGTTGAAATATAGTTCAAATTCAATAAAAATCGACAAAAATACAGTTTCTAGCTAAAATTTGATGGTTTCGTTGCACTTTCCGAGCCCGTAGGGTATCTGAGTGGCTTAAAAGTACAAGAAACCACTTCAAAAGTGACGTTTCTGAAGAATTTTAACAGTTTTCTTGTATCTACGAACGCCAGAATGCATAAAATTGACCTAAACGTCTCCTTTTCCTATTCTGAGTCGATTCTGCATGCTTTAAGTGTGTTTGGTGGCTCAGAACCATCAAAAAACGTTGAAATATAGTTCAAATTCAATAAAAATCGACAAAAATACAGTTTCTAGCTAAAATTTGATGGTTTCGTTGCACTTTCCGAGCCCGTAGGGTATCTGAGTGGCTTGAAAGTACAAGAAAACACTTCAAAAGTGACGTTTCTGAAGAATTTTAACAGTTTTCTTGTATCTACGAACGCCAGAATGCATAAAATTGACCTAAACGTCTCCTTTTCCTATTCTGAGTCGATTCTGCATGCTTTAAGTGTGTTTGGTGGCTCAGAACCATCAAAAAACGTTGAAATATAGTTCAAATTCAATAAAAATCGACAAAAATACAGTTTCTAGCTAAAATTTGATGGTTTCGTTGCACTTTCCGAGCCCGTAGGGTATCTGAGTGGCTTAAAAGTACAAGAAACCACTTCAAAAGTGACGTTTCTGAAGAATTTTAACAGTTTTCTTGTATCTACGAAAGCCAGAATGCATAAAATTGACCTAAACGTCTCCTTTTCCTATTCTGAGTCGATTCTGCATGCTTTAAGTGTGTTTGGTGGCTCAGAACCATCAAAAAACGTTGAAATATAGTTCAAATTCAATAAAAATCGACAAAAATACAGTTTCTAGCTAAAATTTGATGGTTTCGTTGCACTTTCCGAGCCCGTAGGGTATCTGAGTGGCTTAAAAGTACAAGAAAACACTTCAAAAGTGACGTTTCTGAAGAATTTTAACAGTTTTCTTGTATCTACGAACGCCAGAATGCATAAAATTGACCTAAACATCTCCTTTTCCTATTCTGAGTCGATTCTGCATGCTTTAAGTGTGTTTGGTGGCTCAGAACCATCAAAAAACGTTGAAATATAGTTCAAATTCAATAAAAATCGACAAAAATACAGTTTCTAGCTAAAATTTGATGGTTTCGTTGCACTTTCCGAGCCCGTAGGGTATCTGAGTGGCTTAAAAGTACAAGAAAACACTTCAAAAGTGACGGTTCTGAAGAATTTTAACAGTTTTCTTGTATCTACGAACGCCAGAATGCATAAAATTGACCTAAACGTCTCCTTTTCCTATTCTGAGTCGATTCTGCATGCTTTAAGTGTGTTTGGTGGCTCAGAACCATCAAAAAACGTTGAAATATAGTTCAAATTCAATAAAAATCGACAAAAATACAGTTTCTAGCTAAAATTTGATGGTTTCGTTGCACTTTCCGAGCCCGTAGGGTATCTGAGTGGCTTAAAAGTACAAGAAAACACTTCAAAAGTGACGTTTCTGAAGAATTTTAACAGTTTTCTTGTATCTACGAACGCCAGAATGCATAAAATTGACCTAAACGTCTCCTTTTCCTATTCTGAGTCGATTCTGCATGCTTTAAGTGTGTTTGGTGGCTCAGAACCATCAAAAAACGTTGAAATATAGTTCAAATTCAATAAAAATCGACAAAAATACAGTTTCTAGCTAAAATTTGATGGTTTTGTTTCACTTTCCGAGCCCGTAGGGTATCTGAGTGGCTTAAAAGTACAAGAAAACACTTCAAAAGTGACGTTTCTGAAGAATTTTAACAGTTTTCTTGTATCTACGAACGCCAGAATGCATAAAATTGACCTGAACGTCTCCTTTTCCTATTCTGAGTCGATTCTGCATGCTTTAAGTGTGTTTGGTGGCTCAGAACCATCAAAAAACTTTGAAATATAGTTCAAATTCAATAAAAATCGACAAAAATACAGTTTCTAGCTAAAATTTGATGGTTTCGTTGCACTTTCCGAGCCCGTAGGGTATCTGAGTGGCTTAAAAGTACAAGAAAACACTTCAAAAGTGACGTTTCTGAAGAATTTTAACAGTTTTCTTGTATCTACGAACGCCAGAATGCATAAAATTGACCTAAACGTCTCCTTTTCCTATTCTGAGTCGATTCTGCATGCTTTAAGTGTGTTTGGTGGCTCAGAACCATCAAAAAACGTTGAAATATAGTTCAAATTCAATAAAAATCGACAAAAATACAGTTTCTAGCTAAAATTTGATGGTTTCGTTGCACTTTCCGAGCCCGTAGGGTATCTGAGTGGCTTAAAAGTACAAGAAACCACTTCAAAAGTGACGTTTCTGAAGAATTTTAACAGTTTTCTTGTATCTACGAAAGCCAGAATGCATAAAATTGACCTAAAAAGGTGACGAGCTACTGAGTTGTGTGTATCTCTCTGCCAATTTTCGTCTGAATGGTGAGTTTTTTCTAACTCTTGGTAGTGAATCTTGTACTATTTTGTTAATTAGATTTTTGCCATTTTTATGGTTATAATTTAGTCAACTTCTTAGTTGTTGTTAAAAAGTTATTGCCGTTTGTTTGGTTGAAAGGTTATTTTATCGAATATTTGGATAAGTTTTTCATACCAGATAACGAATTTCTTATCGGCCGGCTGTGCTGCCTGTCGGAGGCGAATTACCGCGGCTTTTAATTCCAGCCCTCGCACGGAGGCTTACGTTATTATTATTATTATTATTATTTTTTTTTTTTTTTTTTTTTAATTCCTGTGTCTTAAATACCTAACTGGTGTTGATGTAATTGGTTCTAGCATTAATATATTAAGATCAGGTATTTACGTTCTTTTCAAAAATGTTAGTGCCCTGTGGCTCCTGTATGGGAGCCATCGAAAGCACTGCACCCTCAGTTTATTGTTCAGGCATATGTGACAGAAGATTCCACCCTGATTGTATCAACATTGAGTCTGATTTATATAAATATTTAAATGTTATCTCTGGACTATCTTGGAAGTGTTCAGACTGTACGAGAAAGTGTTTTTCAATCGATCAGGCAGGTCTGAATAAATTTCTTGATGTCAAATATTCCGAAATGTCTAAATCACTTAATAGTATGTTTGATAATCTGAAAGCTGAAATTTCACAATTAGTTAAAGAAAAAGCAAAATCTGAGCCTGTGAAAGAGGAGCAGCCTGGGTCGTCTTATTCCAACATATTGAAAAACAAAACACAGCCTGCAATAATTGTCAAACCGAAAGACAGTAATCAACCTGTTTCTGTAACGAAATCCGATATTAAATCAAAAATTAATCCGATAGGATCGCAGTTTTCTCTGTCCAAAGTAAAGAATATTAAAGATGGTGGTATTCTTGTTGGTTGCTCGTCCAAGGAAGACAATGCTCGCTTTAAAAAAATTGCTGTTGAAAATCTTTCAGAGAAATATGATGTCCTTGAAATTAAAGGTGTTCAACCTAGGATTAAACTGGTGGGATTGTCTGAACAATATACATCGGAAGAAATTGTTGAATGTGTGGAACAATTTGTAAGAGGTAATAATGACTCTGTTAATTTAAATACAGAATGCAAAGTGATTAAGATATGGCCCACTAAAAAACGTGCTAACATTTTACAAATGGTTGTTCAAGTAGATCGGCAGACTTACGATGTTATTATGAAATCCGGTGGTTTGTTCTTCGGATACGATTACTGTTATGCGTTTGACGCCATAGACATTCTCAGATGTTATAATTGTAATGGGTTCAACCACACGTCAAAAAATTGTAAGAATAAGAAATCTTGTCCTAAATGCGGTAAATCTGATGGTTTAAACCATAACATTTCTGATTGTAAGACTGACAAACTCTCATGCGTCAACTGTGTTCAATATAATGAAAATGAAAAATGTATTGAGGATACAAACCATGCTGCTTGGGATGTGCAATGTCCCTGCTATTTAAGAGCTGTCGAAAAATTTAAAACTGACCTGTTTTCTAGACAATAGCAATTATATAATTGTTTAGCTGATTCTCTTCCTGTTAATGTAATCAACATTCCCATAATGTACACCAATATCGCGTCCCTGACAGCTAAACTACATTGTTTTGAAATCTACCTAGCTTCAAATAAGCCTGCATGTATTATGCTCTCTGAAACATGGTTAAAATCAGAGATACCGGAATCAGTCCTTGGATTATCAGATTATATTTTATATAGATCAGATAGAAACGGTAGAGGAGGTGGAGTGTGTATATTACTCTCGAAATTGTACTTTACAATGTTTAAAATCAGCGAATTAGATATAAATGTACCAAATATTGAAACAATCTTTTTGAAAGTATATAGTTCTCAGATTTCAATTATCTTGGGTTGTGTCTATCGTCCACCTAAAACCTCGTACTTAGATGATACATACTTAGTAAGTGCACTTTCCACATTAAATGAAGACACCTCCAATTTGGTAATAGCGGGCGATTTTAATTTTCCTGATATTCATTGGCCCTTGAATAAACCAATCGATACTAAAAACGGTACCTCCTTATTCGTGGATTTTCTTTTAAATTCTAATCTCACTCAACTTGTGTCAGGTCCCACAAGGTTTCGTATTGGGTGCACGCCATCTACATTAGATTTAGTCTTGACCAACGACAAGCAATTAATTTCCAATCTTACAATTTCCGCCCCCATTGGAAAGTCAGATCATGCGACAGTTGAATTTCAGGTACAAGTATTACACCAGAATAAACCTAAACATATACGAAAATCCATTAGTAGAATAAATCTTGCTAATCTAAAACACTACTTTGCAACATTAGATTGGTCTGACGTTCTGGATGACAATAATCCATGTTCATCTTGGTGTAAGTTTCACTCGTTGATAACTAACGCAGTTAAACGTAATACATTTATCGTCAATCTGAAAATTAATCGTCGGAAACCTTGGATTACTTCTACATTAATCCAGCGATCTAAGCAGAAACGGAAACTGTGGAATAATTTCAAAAAGTCAGGGTCTCTTAAAGATTTCAAATTGCATAGAACATTTTCGAATAAGTTAATATCTGATACTAAAATGGCAAAAACTAAGTATGAAAACAAATTATTAGAGTCTGGCCCAAAAGCTGTCTATAGATATGTCCGTCAAAAAGTATCTTCTACAGTATCATCTCCAGTCGTAAGAAACGAAGACGGCATACTAAGCGAAAACAATCTTGAGTCGGCTGAAACTTTGTTGAAATTTTTCCACAGCATATATGTTAATGAACCCAACAACAACATACCGTTGGTTAAAACACCTCGATGTGCTAAATCGCTAGCGCAAATTAATTTTACTGAAAATGCGCTTCTAGATGAAATTTTATCTGCTAACTCAAACAGCTCTCCCGGTCCGGACAATATTTCCATGTTTATTCTCAAAAATTGCGCCAATGAGATATTGAAACCTCTCTTACATGTTATGCAAATTTCTTTTAATAGTTCTTGTTTACCAAGTGATTGGTTAATTGCATCGGTAATACCCATATTTAAGAAAGGCGATAAAACTCTTGCTTCCAACTATAGACCTATTAGCCTAACTTCTACGTGTTGCAAACTTATGGAGAAAATAATTTGTAAGCAATTACTTTCTAGTTCTCTCAGTTCTGGTACTTTGCCACAGACCCAACATGGGTTCTTACCGAATAGATCAGTAATCACATGCCTTTTAAGTTGCTTGAATACATGGACGTCACATATTGATAGGTCTGATCCTGTAGATGTGGTTTATCTTGATTTCGAAAAAGCATTCGATCGAGTTCCTCATAGACGTCTCTTGAGTAAGCTTGATCATTTAGGTATCCGAGGAAAACTATTAAACTGGATTGCAGCTTTCCTATCAAATAGAACTTTCTTTGTGAAAGTCGGTAATTCGAGGTCTTCAGTGCGTTCTGTTATGTCAGGGGTTCCACAAGGATCTGTACTTGGACCAATCTTGTTTTCTTTATATATATCTGATCTAAGTTTCTTAATAAAGTCTGAACATGTCTTTTACGCTGATGATTGCAAAATATTTGGCAGATCATTTGTAGAGCACAGTAAGGTTCAAAAAGATCTGAATATAATAAATGATTGGTGTGATGATTGGCTTATACCTATAAATAGAGATAAGTGTAATATTTTGCGCCTTGGCCGCAAAAATCCCAACTTCCCATATTACATTGGAAATCAGTGTATCTCTTCTAAAGATTGTCAAAAAGACCTTGGTGTCATCATAACTAAAGATTTAAGCTGGTCTGTTCAAGTCGCATCTATTGTTAAGCGTGCCAATTCATTGAGTTATATTCTGTTTAAAGCATTTAGTCGTCCGAGTTCTCAAATATTTTTAAAGCTCTATAAGACATACGTTCTCCCAATTTTAGAATTTGCAAGTGTCATCTGGTCACCATGGCTTATTCGCGATAAAGATAACTTGGAAAAAGTTCAGAGACGCTTGACGAAAAAGGTGACAGGTTTTAAAAGGTTATCGTACAGAAACAGACTGGATCGTTTAAATTTTCAGAAATTGGAATTCAGAAGAAGGCGAAATGATTTAATATGGAGTCACAAACTGATTCACGACAACACAAACATCTGTGAGAAACTTTTCAAATTTAATAAAAATAAGCAACTACGAGGGCATAAGTTAAAATTAAATAAAGATAAGTTTAGGATATCCTGTCGTGAATACTTTTTCTCAAATAGAGTTTGCGAAGATTGGAATAGATTACCAGAAGAAATCGTAGACACGGCAAGCAAAGAGGTATTTAAAAACAAGTTGGACTTATATATTGAGGAATTTCTGTCTTAAGATATTTTATAAAATTTTGAAAATTTATTTTTGTGGGAGCATAATAGATGGCAATCTCTGCTCTAAAAATTTAATAATAATAATAATAATAATAATAATAATAAACGTCTCCTTTTCCTATTCTGAGTCGATTCTGCATGCTTTAAGTGTGTTTGGTGGCTCAGAACCATCAAAAAACGTTGAAATATACTTCAAATTCAATAAAAATCGACAAAAATACAGTTTCTAGCTAAAATTTGATGGTTTCGTTGCACTTTCCGAGCCCGTAGGGTATCTGAGTGGCTTAAAAGTACAAGAAAACACTTCAAAAGTGACGTTTCTGAAGAATTTTAACAGTTTTCTTGTATCTACGAACGCCAGAATGCATAAAATTGACCTAAACGTCTCCTTTTCCTATTCTGAGTCGATTCTGCATGCTTTAAGTGTGTTTGGTGGCTCAGAACCATCAAAAAACGTTGAAATATAGTTCAAATTTAATAAAAATCGACAAAAATACAGTTTCTAGCTAAAATTTGATGGTTTCGTTGCACTTTCCGAGCCCGTAGGGTATCTGAGTGGCTTGAAAATACAAGAAAACACTTCAAAAGTGACGTTTCTGAAGAATTTTAACAGTTTTCTTGTATCTACGAACGCCAGAATGCATAAAATTGACCTAAACGTCTCCTTTTCCTATTCTGAGTCGATTCTGCATGCTTTAAGTGTGTTTGGTGGCTCAGAACCATCAAAAAACGTTGAAATATAGTTCAAATTCAATAAAAATCGACAAAAATACAGTTTCTAGCTAAAATTTGATGGTTTCGTTGCACTTTCCGAGCCCGTAGGGTATCTGAGTGGCTTAAAAGTACAAGAAACCACTTCAAAAGTGACGTTTCTGAAGAATTTTAACAGTTTTCTTGTATCTACGAAAGCCAGAATGCATAAAATTGACCTAAACGTCTCCTTTTCCTATTCTGAGTCGATTCTGCATGCTTTAAGTGTGTTTGGTGGCTCAGAACCATCAAAAAACGTTGAAATATAGTTCAAATTCAATAAAAATCGACAAAAATACAGTTTCTAGCTAAAATTTGATGGTTTCGTTGCACTTTCCGAGCCCGTAGGGTATCTGAGTGGCTTAAAAGTACAAGAAAACACTTCAAAAGTGACGTTTCTGAAGAATTTTAACAGTTTTCTTGTATCTACGAACGCCAGAATGCATAAAATTGACCTAAACATCTCCTTTTCCTATTCTGAGTCGATTCTGCATGCTTTAAGTGTGTTTGGTGGCTCAGAACCATCAAAAAACGTTGAAATATAGTTCAAATTCAATAAAAATCGACAAAAATACAGTTTCTAGCTAAAATTTGATGGTTTCGTTGCACTTTCCGAGCCCGTAGGGTATCTGAGTGGCTTAAAAGTACAAGAAAACACTTCAAAAGTGACGGTTCTGAAGAATTTTAACAGTTTTCTTGTATCTACGAACGCCAGAATGCATAAAATTGACCTAAACGTCTCCTTTTCCTATTCTGAGTCGATTCTGCATGCTTTAAGTGTGTTTGGTGGCTCAGAACCATCAAAAAACGTTGAAATATAGTTCAAATTCAATAAAAATCGACAAAAATACAGTTTCTAGCTAAAATTTGATGGTTTCGTTGCACTTTCCGAGCCCGTAGGGTATCTGAGTGGCTTAAAAGTACAAGAAAACACTTCAAAAGTGACGTTTCTGAAGAATTTTAACAGTTTTCTTGTATCTACGAACGCCAGAATGCATAAAATTGACCTAAACGTCTCCTTTTCCTATTCTGAGTCGATTCTGCATGCTTTAAGTGTGTTTGGTGGCTCAGAACCATCAAAAAACGTTGAAATATAGTTCAAATTCAATAAAAATCGACAAAAATACAGTTTCTAGCTAAAATTTGATGGTTTTGTTTCACTTTCCGAGCCCGTAGGGTATCTGAGTGGCTTAAAAGTACAAGAAAACACTTCAAAAGTGACGTTTCTGAAGAATTTTAACAGTTTTCTTGTATCTACGAACGCCAGAATGCATAAAATTGACCTGAACGTCTCCTTTTCCTATTCTGAGTCGATTCTGCATGCTTTAAGTGTGTTTGGTGGCTCAGAACCATCAAAAAACTTTGAAATATAGTTCAAATTCAATAAAAATCGACAAAAATACAGTTTCTAGCTAAAATTTGATGGTTTCGTTGCACTTTCCGAGCCCGTAGGGTATCTGAGTGGCTTAAAAGTACAAGAAAACACTTCAAAAGTGACGTTTCTGAAGAATTTTAACAGTTTTCTTGTATCTACGAACGCCAGAATGCATAAAATTGACCTAAACGTCTCCTTTTCCTATTCTGAGTCGATTCTGCATGCTTTAAGTGTGTTTGGTGGCTCAGAACCATCAAAAAACGTTGAAATATAGTTCAAATTCAATAAAAATCGACAAAAATAGTTTCTAGCTAAAATTTGATGGTTTCGTTGCACTTTCCGAGCCCGTAGGGTATCTGAGTGGCTTAAAAGTACAAGAAAACACTTCAAAAGTGACGTTTCTGAAGAATTTTAACAGTTTTCTTGTATCTACGAACGCCAGAATGCATAAAATTGACCTAAACGTCTCCTTTTCCTATTCTGAGTCGATTCTGCATGCTTTAAGTGTGTTTGGTGGCTCAGAACCATCAAAAAACGTTGAAATATAGTTCAAATTCAACAAAAATCGACAAAAATACAGTTTCTAGCTAAAATTTGATGGTTTCGTTGCACTTTCCGAGCCCGTAGGGTATCTGAGTGGCTTAAAAGTACAAGAAAACACTTCAAAAGTGACGTTTCTGAAGAATTTTAACAGTTTTCTTGTATCTACGAACGCCAGAATGCATAAAATTGACCTAAACGTCTCCTTTTCCTATTCTGAGTCGATTCTGCATGCTTTAAGTGTGTTTGGTGGCTCAGAACCATCAAAAAACGTTGAAATATAGTTCAAATTCAATAAAAATCGACAAAAATACAGTTTCTAGCTAAAATTTGATGGTTTCGTTGCACTTTCCGAGCCCGTAGGGTATCTGAGTGGCTTAAAAGTACTAGAAAACACTTCAAAAGTGACGTTTCTGAAGAATTTTAACAGTTTTCTTGTATCTACGAACGCCAGAATGCATAAAATTGACCTAAACGTCTCCTTTTCCTATTCTGAGTCGATTCTGCATGCTTTAAGTGTGTTTGGTGGCTCAGAACCATCAAAAAACGTTGAAATATAGTTCAAATTCAATAAAAATCGACAAAAATACAGTTTCTAGCTAAAATTTGATGGTTTCGTTGCACTTTCCGAGCCCGTAGGGTATCTGAGTGGCTTAAAAGTACAAGAAAACACTTCAAAAGTGACGTTTCTGAAGAATTTTAACAGTTTTCTTGTATCTACGAACGCCAGAATGCATAAAATTGACCTAAACGTCTCCTTTTCCTATTCTGAGTCGATTCTGCATGCTTTAAGTGTGTTTGGTGGCTCAGAACCATCAAAAAACGTTGAAATATAGTTCAAATTCAATAAAAATCGACAAAAATACAGTTTCTAGCTAAAATTTGATGGTTTCGTTGCACTTTCCGAGCCCGTAGGGTATCTGAGTGGCTTAAAAGTACAAGAAAACACTTCAAAAGTGACGTTTCTGAAGAATTTTAACAGTTTTCTTGTATCTACGAACGCCAGAATGCATAAAATTGACCTAAACGTCTCCTTTTCCTATTCTGAGTCGATTCTGCATGCTTTAAGTGTGTTTGGTGGCTCAGAACCATCAAAAAAGTTGAAATATAGTTCAAATTCAATAAAAATCGACAAAAATACAGTTTCTAGCTAAAATTTGATGGTTTCGTTGCACTTTCCGAGCCCGTAGGGTATCTGAGTGGCTTAAAAGTACAAGAAAACACTTCAAAAGTGACGTTTCTGAAGAATTTTAACAGTTTTCTTGTATCTACGAACGCCAGAATGCATAAAATTGACCTAAACTTCTCCTTTTCCTATTCTGAGTCGATTCTGCATGCTTTAAGTGTGTTTGGTGGCTCAGAACCATCAAAAAACGTTGAAATATAGTTCAAATTCAATAAAAATCGACAAAAATACAGTTTCTAGCTAAAATTTGATGGTTTCGTTGCAATTTCCGAGCCCGTAGGGTATCTGAGTGGCTTAAAAGTACAAGAAAACACTTCAAAAGTGACGTTTCTGAAGAATTTTAACAGTTTTCTTGTATCTACGAACGCCAGAATGCATAAAATTGACCTAAACGTCTCCTTTTCCAATTCTGAGTCGATTCTGCATGCTTTAATGTGTTTGGTGGCTCAGAACCATCAAAAAACGTTGAAATATAGTTCAAATTCAATAAAAATCGACAAAAATACAGTTTCTAGCTAAAAATTTGATGGTTTCGTTGCACTTTCCGAGCCCGTAGGGTATCTGAGTGGCTTAAAAGTACAAGAAAACACTTCAAAAGTGACGTTTCAGAAGAATTTTAACAGTTTTCTTGTATCTACGAACGCCAGAATGCATAAAATTGACCTAAACGTCTCCTTTTCCTATTCTGAGTCGATTCTGCATGCTTTAAGTGTGTTTGGTGGCTCAGAACCATCAAAAAACGTTGAAATATAGTTCAAATTCAATAAAAATCGACAAAAATACAGTTTCTAGCTAAAATTTGATGGTTTCGTTGCACTTTCCGAGCCCGCAGGGTATCTGAGTGGCTTAAAAGTACAAGAAAACACTTCAAAAGTGACGTTTCTGAAGAATTTTAACAGTTTTCTTGTATCTACGAACGCCAGAATGCATAAAATTGACCTAAACGTCTCCTTTTCCTATTCTGAGTCGATTCTGCATGCTTTAAGTGTGTTTGGTGGCTCAGAACCATCAAAAAACGTTGAAATATAGTTCAAATTCAATAAAAATCGACAAAAATACAGTTTCTAGCTAAAATTTGATGGTTTCGTTGCACTTTACGAGCCCGTAGGGTATCTGAGTGGCTTAAAAGTACAAGAAAACACTTCAAAAGTGACGTTTCTGAAGAATTTTAACAGTTTTCTTGTATCTACGAACGCCAGAATGCATAAAATTGACCTAAACGTCTCCTTTTCCTATTCTGAGTCGATTCTGCATGCTTTAAGTGTGTTTGGTGGCTCAGAACCATCAAAAAACGTTGAAATATAGTTCAAATTCAATAAAAATCGACAAAAATACAGTTTCTAGCTAAAATTTGATGGTTTCGTTGCACTTTTCGAGCCCGTAGGGTATCTGAGTGGCTTAAAAGTACAAGAAAACACTTCAAAAGTGACGTTTCTGAAGAATTTTAACAGTTTTCTTGTATCTACGAACGCCAGAATGCATAAAATTGACCTAAACGTCTCCTTTTCCTATTCTGAGTCGATTCTGCATGCTTTAAGTGTGTTTGGTGGCTCAGAACCATCAAAAAAGTTGAAATATAGTTCAAATTCAATAAAAATCGACAAAATACAGTTTCTAGCTAAAATTTGATGGTTTCGTTGCACTTTCCGAGCCCGTAGGGTATTTGAGTGGCTTAAAAGTACAAGAAAACACTTCAAAAGTGACGTTTCTGAAGAATTTTAACAGTTTTCTTGTATCTACGAACGCCAGAATGCATAAAATTGACCTAAACTTCTCCTTTTCCTATTCTGAGTCGATTCTGCATGCTTTAAGTGTGTTTGGTGGCTCAGAACCATCAAAAAACGTTGAAATATAGTTCAAATTCAATAAAAATCGACAAAAATACAGTTTCTAGCTAAAATTTGATGGTTTCGTTGCACTTTCCGAGCCCGTAGGGTATCTGAGTGGCTTAAAAGTACAAGAAAACACTTCAAAAGTGACGTTTCTGAAGAATTTTAACAGTTTTCTTGTATCTACGAACGCCAGAATGCATAAAATTGACCTAAACGTCTCCTTTTCCAATTCTGAGTCGATTCTGCATGCTTTAAGTGTGTTTGGTGGCTCAGAACCATCAAAAAACGTTGAAATATAGTTCAAATTCAATAAAAATCGACAAAAATACAGTTTCTAGCTAAAATTTGATGGTTTCGTTGCACTTTCCGAGCCCGTAGGGTATCTGAGTGGCTTAAAAGTACAAGAAAACACTTCAAAAGTGACGTTTCTGAAGAATTTTAACAGTTTTCTTGTATCTACGAACGCCAGAATGCATAAAATTGACCTAAACGTCTCCCTTTCCTATTCTGAGTCGATTCTGCATGCTTTAAGTGTGTTTGGTGGCTCAGAACCATCAAAAAACGTTGAAATATAGTTCAAATTCAATAAAAATCGACAAAAATACAGTTTCTAGCTAAAATTTGATGGTTTCGTTGCACTTTCCGAGCCCGTAGGGTATCTGAGTGGCTTAAAAGTACAAGAAAACACTTCAAAAGTGACGTTTCTGAAGAATTTTAACAGTTTTCTTGTATCTACGAACGCCAGAATGCATAAAATTGACCTAAACGTCTCCTTTTCCTATTCTGAGTCGATTCTGCATGCTTTAAGTGTGTTTGGTGGCTCAGAACCATCAAAAAACGTTGAAATATAGTTCAAATTCAATAAAAATCGACAAAAATACAGTTTCTAGCTAAAATTTGATGGTTTCGTTGCACTTTCCGAGCCCGTAGGGTATCTGAGTGGCTTAAAAGTACAAGAAAACACTTCAAAAGTGACGTTTCTGAAGAATTTTAACAGTTTTCTTGTATCTACGAACGCCAGAATGCATAAAATTGACCTAAACGTCTCCTTTTCCTATTCTGAGTCGATTCTGCATGCTTTAAGTGTGTTTGGTGGCTCAGAACCATCAAAAAACGTTGAAATATAGTTCAAATTCAATAAAAATCGACAAAAATACAGTTTCTAGCTAAAATTTGATGGTTTCGTTGCACTTTCCGAGCCCGTAGGGTATCTGAGTGGCTTAAAAGTACAAGAAAACACTTCAAAAGTGACGTTTCTGAAGAATTTTAACAGTTTTCTTGTATCTACGAACGCCAGAATGCATAAAATTGACTTAAACGTCTCCTTTTCCTATTCTGAGTCGATTCTGCATGCTTTAAGTGTGTTTGGTGGCTCAGAACCATCAAAAAACGTTGAAATATAGTTCAAATTCAATAAAAATCGACAAAAATACAGTTTCTAGCTAAAATTTGATGGTTTCGTTGCACTTTCCGAGCCCGTAGGGTATCTGAGTGGCTTAAAAGTACAAGAAAACACTTCAAAAGTGACGTTTCTGAAGAATTTTAACAGTTTTCTTGTATCTACGAACGCCAGAATGCATAAAATTGACCTAAACGTCTCCTTTTCCTATTCTGAGTCGATTCTGCATGCTTTAAGTGTGTTTGGTGGCTCAGAACCATCAAAAAACATTGAAATATAGTTCAAATTCAATAAAAATCGACAAAAATACAGTTTCTAGCTAAAATTTGATGGTTTCGTTGCACTTTCCGAGCCCGTAGGGTATCTGAGTGGCTTAAAAGTACAAGAAAACACTTCAAAAGTGACGTTTCTGAAGAATTTTAACAGTTTTCTTGTATCTACGAACGCCAGAATGCATAAAATTGACCTAAACGTCTCCTTTTCCTATTCTGAGTCGATTCTGCATGCTTTAAGTGTGTTTGGTGGCTCAGAACCATCAAAAAACGTTGAAATATAGTTCAAATTCAATAAAAATCGACAAAAATACAGTTTCTAGCTAAAATTTGATGGTTTCGTTGCACTTTCCGAGCCCGTAGGGTATCTGAGTGGCTTAAAAGTACAAGAAAACACTTCAAAAGTGACGTTTCTGAAGAATTTTAACAGTTTTCTTGTATCTACGAACGCCAGAATGCATAAAATTGACCTAAACGTCTCCTTTTCCTATTCTGAGTCGATTCTGCATGCTTTAAGTGTGTTTGGTGGCTCAGAACCATCAAAAGACGTTGAAATATAGTTCAAATTCAATAAAAATCGACAAAAATACAGTTTCTAGCTAAAATTTGATGGTTTCGTTGCACTTTCCGAGCCCGTAGGGTATTTGAGTGGCTTAAAAGTACAAGAAAACACTTCAAAAGTGACGTTTCTGAAGAATTTTAACAGTTTTCTTGTATCTACGAACGCCAGAATGCATAAAATTGACCTAAACGTCTCCTTTTCCTATTCTGAGTCGATTCTGCATGCTTTAAGTGTGTTTGGAGGCTCAGAACCATCAAAAAACGTTGAAATATAGTTCAAATTCAATAAAAATCGACAAAAATACAGTTTCTAGCTAAAATTTGATGGTTTCGTTGCACTTTCCGAGCCCGTAGGGTATCTGAGTGGCTTAAAAGTACAAGAAAACACTTCAAAAGTGACATTTCTGAAGAATTTTAACAGTTTTCTTGTATCTACGAACGCCAGAATGCATAAAATTGACCTAAACGTCTCCTTTTCCTATTCTGAGTCGATTCTGCATGCTTTAAGTGTGTTTGGTGGCTCAGAACCATCAAAAAACGTTGAAATATAGTTCAAATTCAATAAAAATCGACAAAAATACAGTTTCTAGCTAAAATTTGATGGTTTCGTTGCACTTTCCGAGCCCGTAGGGTATCTGAGTGGCTTAAAAGTACAAGAAAACACTTCAAAAGTGACGTTTCTGAAGAATTTTAACAGTTTTCTTGTATCTACGAACGCCAGAATGCATAAAATTGACCTAAACGTCTCCCTTTCCTATTCTGAGTCGATTCTGCATGCTTTAAGTGTGTTTGGTGGCTCAGAACCATCAAAAAACGTTGAAATATAGTTCAAATTCAATAAAAATCGACAAAAATACAGTTTCTAGCTAAAATTTGATGGTTTCGTTGCACTTTCCGAGCCCGTTGGGTATCTGAGTGGCTTAAAAGTACAAGAAAACACTTCAAAAGTGACGTTTCTGAAGAATTTTAACAGTTTTCTTGTATCTACGAACACCAGAATGCATAAAATTGACCTAAACGTCTCCTTTTCCTATTCTGAGTCGATTCTGCATGCTTTAAGTGTGTTTGGTGGCTCAGAACCATCAAAAAACGTTGAAATATAGTTCAAATTCAATAAAAATCGACAAAAATACAGTTTCTAGCTAAAATTTGATGGTTTCGTTGCACTTTCCGAGCCCGTAGGGTATCTGAGTGGCTTAAAAGTACAAGAAAACACTTCAAAAGTGACGTTTCTGAAGAATTTTAACAGTTTTCTTGTATCTACGAACGCCAGAATGCATAAAATTGACCTAAACGTCTCCTTTTCCTATTCTGAGTCGATTCTGCATGCTTTAAGTGTGTTTGGTGGCTCAGAACCATCAAAAAACGTTGAAATATAGTTCAAATTCAATAAAAATCGACAAAAATACAGTTTCTAGCTAAAATTTGATGGTTTCGTTGCACTTTCCGAGCCCGTAGGGTATCTGAGTGGCTTAAAAGTACAAGAAAACACTTCAAAAGTGACGTTTCTGAAGAATTTTAACAGTTTTCTTGTATCTACGAACGCCAGAATGCATAAAATTGACTTAAACGTCTCCTTTTCCTATTCTGAGTCGATTCTGCATGCTTTAAGTGTGTTTGGTGGCTCAGAACCATCAAAAAACGTTGAAATATAGTTCAAATTCAATAAAAATCGACAAAAATACAGTTTCTAGCTAAAATTTGATGGTTTCGTTGCACTTTCCGAGCCCGTAGGGTATCTGAGTGGCTTAAAAGTACAAGAAAACACTTCAAAAGTGACGTTTCTGAAGAATTTTAACAGTTTTCTTGTATCTACGAACGCCAGAATGCATAAAATTGACCTAAACGTCTCCTTTTCCTATTCTGAGTCGATTCTGCATGCTTTAAGTGTGTTTGGTGGCTCAGAACCATCAAAAAACGTTGAAATATAGTTCAAATTCAATAAAAATCGACAAAAATACAGTTTCTAGCTAAAATTTGATGGTTTCGTTGCACTTTCCGAGCCCGTAGGGTATCTGAGTGGCTTAAAAGTACAAGAAAACACTTCAAAAGTGACGTTTCTGAAGAATTTTAACAGTTTTCTTGTATCTACGAACGCCAGAATGCATAAAATTGACCTAAACGTCCCCTTTTCCTATTCTGAGTCGATTCTGCATGCTTTAAGTGTGTTTGGTGGCTCAGAACCATCAAAAAACGTTGAAATATAGTTCAAATTCAATAAAAATCGACAAAAATACAGTTTCTAGCTAAAATTTGATGGTTTCGTTGCACTTTCCGAGCCCGTAGGGTATCTGAGTGGCTTAAAAGTACAAGAAAACACTTCAAAAGTGACGTTTCTGAAGAATTTTAACAGTTTTCTTGTATCTACGAACGCCAGAATGCATAAAATTGACCTAAACGTCTCCTTTTCCTATTCTGAGTCGATTCTGCATGCTTTAAGTGTGTTTGGTGGCTCAGAACCATCAAAAAACGTTGAAATATAGTTCAAATTCAATAAAAATCGACAAAAATACAGTTTCTAGCTAAAATTTGATGGTTTCGTTGCACTTTCCGAACCCGTAGGGTATCTGAGTGGCTTAAAAGTACAAGAAAACACTTCAAAAGTGACGTTTCTGAAGAATTTTAACAGTTTTCTTGTATCTACGAACGCCAGAATGCATAAAATTGACCTAAACGTCTCCTTTTCCTATTCTGAGTCGATTCTGCATGCTTTAAGTGTGTTTGGTGGCTCAGAACCATCAAAAAACGTTGAAATATAGTTCAAATTCAATAAAAATCGACAAAAATACAGTTTCTAGCTAAAATTTGATGGTTTCGTTGCACTTTGCGAGCCCGTAGGGTATCTGAGTGGCTTAAAAGTACAAGAAAACACTTCAAAAGTGACGTTTCTGAAGAATTTTAACAGTTTTCTTGTATCTACGAACGCCAGAATGCATAAAATTGACCTAAACGTCTCCTTTTCCTATTCTGAGTCGATTCTGCATGCTTTAAGTGTGTTTGGTGGCTCAGAACCATCAAAAAACGTTGAAATATAGTTCAAATTCAATAAAAATCGACAAAAATACAGTTTCTAGCTAAAATTTGATGGTTTCGTTGCACTTTCCGAGCCCGTAGGGTATCTGAGTGGCTTAAAAGTACAAGAAAACACTTCAAAAGTGACGTTTCTGAAGAATTTTAACAGTTTTCTTGTATCTACGAACGCCAGAATGCATAAAATTGACCTAAACGTCTCCTTTTCCTATTCTGAGTCGATTCTGCATGCTTTAAGTGTGTTTGGTGGCTCAGAACCATCAAAAAACGTTGAAATATAGTTCAAATTCAATAAAAATCGACAAAAATACAGTTTCTAGCTAAAATTTGATGGTTTCGTTGCACTTTCCGAGCCCGTAGGGTATCTGAGTGGCTTAAAAGTACAAGAAAACACTTCAAAAGTGACGTTTCTGAAGAATTTTAACAGTTTTCTTGTATCTACGAACGCCAGAATGCATAAAATTGACCTAAACGTCTCCTTTTCCTATTCTGAGTCGACTCTGCATGCTTTAAGTGTGTTTGGTGGCTCAGAACCATCAAAAAACGTTGAAATATAGTTCAAATTCAATAAAAATCGACAAAAATACAGTTTCTAGCTAAAATTTGATGGTTTCGTTGCACTTTCCGAGCCCGTAAGGTATCTGAGTGGCTTAAAAGTACAAGAAAACACTTCAAAAGTGACGTTTCTGAAGAATTTTAACAGTTTTCTTGTATCTACGAACGCCAGAATGCATAAAATTGATCTAAACGTCTCCTTTTCCTATTCTGAGTCGATTCTGCATGCTTTAAGTGTGTTTGGTGGCTCAGAACCATCAAAAAACGTTGAAATATAGTTCAAATTCAATAAAAATCGACAAAAATACAGTTTCTAGCTAAAATTTGATGGTTTCGTTGCACTTTCCGAGCCCGTAGGGTATCTGAGTGGCTTAAAAGTACAAGAAAACACTTCAAAAGTGACGTTTCTGAAGAATTTTAACAGTTTTCTTGTATCTACGAACGCCAGAATGCATAAAATTGACCTAAACGTCTCCTTTTCCTATTCTGAGTCGATTCTGCATGCTTTAAGTGTGTTTGGTGGCTCAGAACCATCAAAAAACGTTGAAATATAGTTCAAATTCAATAAAAATCGACAAAAATACAGTTTCTAGCTAAAATTTGATGGTTTCGTTGCACTTTCCGAGCCCGTAGGGTATCTGAGTGGCTTAAAAGTACAAGAAAACACTTCAAAAGTGACGTTTCTGAAGAATTTTAACAGTTTTCTTGTATCTACGAACGCCAGAATGCATAAAATTGACCTTAACGTCTCCTTTTCCTATTCTGAGTCGATTCTGCATGCTTTAAGTGTGTTTGGTGGCTCAGAACCATCAAAAAACGTTGAAATATAGTTCAAATTCAATAAAAATCGACAAAAATACAGTTTCTAGCTAAAATTTGATGGTTTCGTTGCACTTTCCGAGCCCGTTGGGTATCTGAGTGGCTTAAAAGTACAAGAAAACACTTCAAAAGTGACGTTTCTGAAGAATTTTAACAGTTTTCTTGTATCTACGAACGCCAGAATGCATAAAATTGACCTAAACGTCTCCTTTTCCTATTCTGAGTCGATTCTGCATGCTTTAAGTGTGTTTGGTGGCTCAGAACCATCAAAAAACGTTGAAATATAGTTCAAATTCAATAAAAATCGACAAAAATACAGTTTCTAGCTAAAATTTGATGGTTTCGTTGCACTTTCCGAGCCCGTAGGGTATCTGAGTGGCTTAAAAGTACAAGAAAACACTTCAAAAGTGACGTTTCTGAAGAATTTTAACAGTTTTCTTGTATCTACGAACGCCAGAATGCATAAAATTGACCTAAACGTCTCCTTTTCCTATTCTGAGTCGATTCTGCATGCTTTAAGTGTGTTTGGTGGCTCAGAACCATCAAAAAACGTTGAAATATAGTTCAAATTCAATAAAAATCGACAAAAATACAGTTTCTAGCTAAAATTTGATGGTTTCGTTGCACTTTCCGAGCCCGTAGGGTATCTGAGTGGCTTAAAAGTACAAGAAAACACTTCAAAAGTGACGTTTCTGAAGAATTTTAACAGTTTTCTTGTATCTACGAACGCCAGAATGCATAAAATTGACCTAAACGTCTCCTTTTCCTATTCTGAGTCGATTCTGCATGCTTTAAGTGTGTTTGGTGGCTCAGAACCATCAAAAAACGTTGAAATATAGTTCAAATTCAATAAAAATCGACAAAAATACAGTTTCTAGCTAAAATTTGATGGTTTCGTTGCACTTTCCGAGCCCGTAGGGTATCTGAGTGGCTTAAAAGTACAAGAAAACACTTCAAAAGTGACGTTTCTGAAGAATTTTAACAGTTTTCTTGTATCTACGAACGCCAGAATGCATAAAATTGACCTAAACGTCTCCTTTTCCTATTCTGAGTCGATTCTGCATGCTTTAAGTGTGTTTGGTGGCTCAGAACCATCAAAAAACGTTGAAATATAGTTCAAATTCAATAAAAATCGACAAAAATACAGTTTCTAGCTAAAATTTGATGGTTTCGTTGCACTTTCCGAGCCCGTAGGGTATCTGAGTGGCTTAAAAGTACAAGAAAACACTTCAAAAGTGACGTTTCTGAAGAATTTTAACAGTTTTCTTGTATCTACGAACGCCAGAATGCATAAAATTGACCTAAACGTCTCCTTTTCCTATTCTGAGTCGATTCTGCATGCTTTAAGTGTGTTTGGTGGCTCAGAACCATCAAAAAACGTTGAAATATAGTTCAAATTCAATAAAAATCGACAAAAATACAGTTTCTAGCTAAAATTTGATGGTTTCGTTGCACTTTCCGAGCCCGTAGGGTATCTGAGTGGCTTAAAAGTACAAGAAAACACTTCAAAAGTGACGTTTCTGAAGAATTTTAACAGTTTTCTTGTATCTACGAACGCCAGAATGCATAAAATTGACCTAAACGTCTCCTTTTCCTATTCTGAGTCGATTCTGCATGCTTTAAGTGTGTTTGGTGGCTCAGAACCATCAAAAAACGTTGAAATATAGTTCAAATTCAATAAAAATCGACAAAAATACAGTTTCTAGCTAAAATTTGATGGTTTCGTTGCACTTTCCGAGCCCGTAGGGTATCTGAGTGGCTTAAAAGTACAAGAAAACACTTCAAAAGTGACGTTTCTGAAGAATTTTAACAGTTTTCTTGTATCTACGAACGCCAGAATGCATAAAATTGACCTAAACGTCTCCTTTTCCTATTCTGAGTCGATTCTGCATGCTTTAAGTGTGTTTGGTGGCTCAGAACCATCAAAAAACGTTGAAATATAGTTCAAATTCAATAAAAATCGACAAAAATACAGTTTCTAGCTAAAATTTGATGGTTTCGTTGCACTTTCCGAGCCCGTAGGGTATCTGAGTGGCTTAAAAGTACAAGAAAACACTTCAAAAGTGACGTTTCTGAAGAATTTTAACAGTTTTCTTGTATCTACGAACGCCAGAATGCATAAAATTGACCTAAACGTCTCCTTTTCCTATTCTGAGTCGATTCTGCATGCTTTAAGTGTGTTTGGTGGCTCAGAACCATCAAAAAACGTTGAAATATAGTTCAAATTCAATAAAAATCGACAAAAATACAGTTTCTAGCTAAAATTTGATGGTTTCGTTGCACTTTCCGAGCCCGTAGGGTATCTGAGTGGCTTAAAAGTACAAGAAAACACTTCAAAAGTGACGTTTCTGAAGAATTTTAACAGTTTTCTTGCATCTACGAACGCCAGAATGCATAAAATTGACCTAAACGTCTCCTTTTCCTATTCTGAGTCGATTCTGCATGCTTTAAGTGTGTTTGGTGGCTCAGAACCATCAAAAAACGTTGAAATATAGTTCAAATTCAATAAAAATCGACAAAAATACAGTTTCTAGCTAAAATTTGATGGTTTCGTTGCACTTTCCGAGCCCGTAGGGTATCTGAGTGGCTTAAAAGTACAAGAAAACACTTCAAAAGTGACGTTTCTGAAGAATTTTAACAGTTTTCTTGTATCTACGAACGCCAGAATGCATAAAATTGACCTAAACGTCTCCTTTTCCTATTCTGAGTCGATTCTGCATGCTTTAAGTGTGTTTGGTGGCTCAGAACCATCAAAAAACGTTGAAATATAGTTCAAATTCAATAAAAATCGACAAAAATACAGTTTCTAGCTAAAATTTGATGGTTTCGTTGCACTTTCCGAGCCCGTAGGGTATCTGAGTGGCTTAAAAGTACAAGAAAACACTTCAAAAGTGACGTTTCTGAAGAATTTTAACAGTTTTCTTGTATCTACGAACGCCAGAATGCATAAAATTGACCTAAACGTCTCCTTTTCCTATTCTGAGTCGATTCTGCATGCTTTAAGTGTGTTTGGTGGCTCAGAACCATCAAAAAACGTTGAAATATAGTTCAAATTCAATAAAAATCGACAAAAATACAGTTTCTAGCTAAAATTTGATGGTTTCGTTGCACTTTCCGAGCCCGTAGGGTATCTGAGTGGCTTAAAAGTACAAGAAAACACTTCAAAAGTGACGTTTCTGAAGAATTTTAACAGTTTTCTTGTATCTACGAACGCCAGAATGCATAAAATTGACCTAAACGTCTCCTTTTCCTATTCTGAGTCGATTCTGCATGCTTTAAGTGTGTTTGGTGGCTCAGAACCATCAAAAAACGTTGAAATATAGTTCAAATTCAATAAAAATCGACAAAAATACAGTTTCTAGCTAAAATTTGATGGTTTCGTTGCACTTTCCGAGCCCGTAGGGTATCTGAGTGGCTTAAAAGTACAAGAAAACACTTCAAAAGTGACGTTTCTGAAGAATTTTAACAGTTTTCTTGTATCTACGAACGCCAGAATGCATAAAATTGACCTAAACGTCTCCTTTTCCTATTCTGAGTCGATTCTGCATGCTTTAAGTGTGTTTGGTGGCTCAGAACCATCAAAAAACGTTGAAATATAGTTCAAATTCAATAAAAATCGACAAAAATACAGTTTCTAGCTAAAATTTGATGGTTTCGTTGCACTTTCCGAGCCCGTAGGGTATCTGAGTGGCTTAAAAGTACAAGAAAACACTTCAAAAGTGACGTTTCTGAAGAATTTTAACAGTTTTCTTGTATCTACGAACGCCAGAATGCATAAAATTGACCTAAACGTCTCCTTTTCCTATTCTGAGTCGATTCTGCATGCTTTAAGTGTGTTTGGTGGCTCAGAACCATCAAAAAACGTTGAAATATAGTTCAAATTCAATAAAAATCGACAAAAATACAGTTTCTAGCTAAAATTTGATGGTTTCGTTGCACTTTCCGAGCCCGTAGGGTATCTGAGTGGCTTAAAAGTACAAGAAAACACTTCAAAAGTGACGTTTCTGAAGAATTTTAACAGTTTTCTTGTATCTACGAACGCCAGAATGCATAAAATTGACCTAAACGTCTCCTTTTCCTATTCTGAGTCGATTCTGCATGCTTTAAGTGTGTTTGGTGGCTCAGAACCATCAAAAAACGTTGAAATATAGTTCAAATTCAATAAAAATCGACAAAAATACAGTTTCTAGCTAAAATTTGATGGTTTCGTTGCACTTTCCGAGCCCGTAGGGTATCTGAGTGGCTTAAAAGTACAAGAAAACACTTCAAAAGTGACGTTTCTGAAGAATTTTAACAGTTTTCTTGTATCTACGAACGCCAGAATGCATAAAATTGACCTAAACGTCTCCTTTTCCTATTCTGAGTCGATTCTGCATGCTTTAAGTGTGTTTGGTGGCTCAGAACCATCAAAAAACGTTGAAATATAGTTCAAATTCAATAAAAATCGACAAAAATACAGTTTCTAGCTAAAATTTGATGGTTTCGTTGCACTTTCCGAGCCCGTAGGGTATCTGAGTGGCTTAAAAGTACAAGAAAACACTTCAAAAGTGACGTTTCTGAAGAATTTTAACAGTTTTCTTGTATCTACGAACGCCAGAATGCATAAAATTGACCTAAACGTCTCCTTTTCCTATTCTGAGTCGATTCTGCATGCTTTAAGTGTGTTTGGTGGCTCAGAACCATCAAAAAACGTTGAAATATAGTTCAAATTCAATAAAAATCGACAAAAATACAGTTTCTAGCTAAAATTTGATGGTTTCGTTGCACTTTCCGAGCCCGTAGGGTATCTGAGTGGCTTAAAAGTACAAGAAAACACTTCAAAAGTGACGTTTCTGAAGAATTTTAACAGTTTTCTTGTATCTACGAACGCCAGAATGCATAAAATTGACCTAAACGTCTCCTTTTCCTATTCTGAGTCGATTCTGCATGCTTTAAGTGTGTTTGGTGGCTCAGAACCATCAAAAAACGTTGAAATATAGTTCAAATTCAATAAAAATCGACAAAAATACAGTTTCTAGCTAAAATTTGATGGTTTCGTTGCACTTTCCGAGCCCGTAGGGTATCTGAGTGGCTTAAAAGTACAAGAAAACACTTCAAAAGTGACGTTTCTGAAGAATTTTAACAGTTTTCTTGTATCTACGAACGCCAGAATGCATAAAATTGACCTAAACGTCTCCTTTTCCTATTCTGAGTCGATTCTGCATGCTTTAAGTGTGTTTGGTGGCTCAGAACCATCAAAAAACGTTGAAATATAGTTCAAATTCAATAAAAATCGACAAAAATACAGTTTCTAGCTAAAATTTGATGGTTTCGTTGCACTTTCCGAGCCCGTAGGGTATCTGAGTGGCTTAAAAGTACAAGAAAACACTTCAAAAGTGACGTTTCTGAAGAATTTTAACAGTTTTCTTGTATCTACGAACGCCAGAATGCATAAAATTGACCTAAACGTCTCCTTTTCCTATTCTGAGTCGATTCTGCATGCTTTAAGTGTGTTTGGTGGCTCAGAACCATCAAAAAACGTTGAAATATAGTTCAAATTCAATAAAAATCGACAAAAATACAGTTTCTAGCTAAAATTTGATGGTTTCGTTGCACTTTCCGAGCCCGTAGGGTATCTGAGTGGCTTAAAAGTACAAGAAAACACTTCAAAAGTGACGTTTCTGAAGAATTTTAACAGTTTTCTTGTATCTACGAACGCCAGAATGCATAAAATTGACCTAAACGTCTCCTTTTCCTATTCTGAGTCGATTCTGCATGCTTTAAGTGTGTTTGGTGGCTCAGAACCATCAAAAAACGTTGAAATATAGTTCAAATTCAATAAAAATCGACAAAAATACAGTTTCTAGCTAAAATTTGATGGTTTCGTTGCACTTTCCGAGCCCGTAGGGTATCTGAGTGGCTTAAAAGTACAAGAAAACACTTCAAAAGTGACGTTTCTGAAGAATTTTAACAGTTTTCTTGTATCTACGAACGCCAGAATGCATAAAATTGACCTAAACGTCTCCTTTTCCTATTCTGAGTCGATTCTGCATGCTTTAAGTGTGTTTGGTGGCTCAGAACCATCAAAAAACGTTGAAATATAGTTCAAATTCAATAAAAATCGACAAAAATACAGTTTCTAGCTAAAATTTGATGGTTTCGTTGCACTTTCCGAGCCCGTAGGGTATCTGAGTGGCTTAAAAGTACAAGAAAACACTTCAAAAGTGACGTTTCTGAAGAATTTTAACAGTTTTCTTGTATCTACGAACGCCAGAATGCATAAAATTGACCTAAACGTCTCCTTTTCCTATTCTGAGTCGATTCTGCATGCTTTAAGTGTGTTTGGTGGCTCAGAACCATCAAAAAACGTTGAAATATAGTTCAAATTCAATAAAAATCGACAAAAATACAGTTTCTAGCTAAAATTTGATGGTTTCGTTGCACTTTCCGAGCCCGTAGGGTATCTGAGTGGCTTAAAAGTACAAGAAAACACTTCAAAAGTGACGTTTCTGAAGAATTTTAACAGTTTTCTTGTATCTACGAACGCCAGAATGCATAAAATTGACCTAAACGTCTCCTTTTCCTATTCTGAGTCGATTCTGCATGCTTTAAGTGTGTTTGGTGGCTCAGAACCATCAAAAAACGTTGAAATATAGTTCAAATTCAATAAAAATCGACAAAAATACAGTTTCTAGCTAAAATTTGATGGTTTCGTTGCACTTTCCGAGCCCGTAGGGTATCTGAGTGGCTTAAAAGTACAAGAAAACACTTCAAAAGTGACGTTTCTGAAGAATTTTAACAGTTTTCTTGTATCTACGAACGCCAGAATGCATAAAATTGACCTAAACGTCTCCTTTTCCTATTCTGAGTCGATTCTGCATGCTTTAAGTGTGTTTGGTGGCTCAGAACCATCAAAAAACGTTGAAATATAGTTCAAATTCAATAAAAATCGACAAAAATACAGTTTCTAGCTAAAATTTGATGGTTTCGTTGCACTTTCCGAGCCCGTAGGGTATCTGAGTGGCTTAAAAGTACAAGAAAACACTTCAAAAGTGACGTTTCTGAAGAATTTTAACAGTTTTCTTGTATCTACGAACGCCAGAATGCATAAAATTGACCTAAACGTCTCCTTTTCCTATTCTGAGTCGATTCTGCATGCTTTAAGTGTGTTTGGTGGCTCAGAACCATCAAAAAACGTTGAAATATAGTTCAAATTCAATAAAAATCGACAAAAATACAGTTTCTAGCTAAAATTTGATGGTTTCGTTGCACTTTCCGAGCCCGTAGGGTATCTGAGTGGCTTAAAAGTACAAGAAAACACTTCAAAAGTGACGTTTCTGAAGAATTTTAACAGTTTTCTTGTATCTACGAACGCCAGAATGCATAAAATTGACCTAAACGTCTCCTTTTCCTATTCTGAGTCGATTCTGCATGCTTTAAGTGTGTTTGGTGGCTCAGAACCATCAAAAAACGTTGAAATATAGTTCAAATTCAATAAAAATCGACAAAAATACAGTTTCTAGCTAAAATTTGATGGTTTCGTTGCACTTTCCGAGCCCGTAGGGTATCTGAGTGGCTTAAAAGTACAAGAAAACACTTCAAAAGTGACGTTTCTGAAGAATTTTAACAGTTTTCTTGTATCTACGAACGCCAGAATGCATAAAATTGACCTAAACGTCTCCTTTTCCTATTCTGAGTCGATTCTGCATGCTTTAAGTGTGTTTGGTGGCTCAGAACCATCAAAAAACGTTGAAATATAGTTCAAATTCAATAAAAATCGACAAAAATACAGTTTCTAGCTAAAATTTGATGGTTTCGTTGCACTTTCCGAGCCCGTAGGGTATCTGAGTGGCTTAAAAGTACAAGAAAACACTTCAAAAGTGACGTTTCTGAAGAATTTTAACAGTTTTCTTGTATCTACGAACGCCAGAATGCATAAAATTGACCTAAACGTCTCCTTTTCCTATTCTGAGTCGATTCTGCATGCTTTAAGTGTGTTTGGTGGCTCAGAACCATCAAAAAACGTTGAAATATAGTTCAAATTCAATAAAAATCGACAAAAATACAGTTTCTAGCTAAAATTTGATGGTTTCGTTGCACTTTCCGAGCCCGTAGGGTATCTGAGTGGCTTAAAAGTACAAGAAAACACTTCAAAAGTGACGTTTCTGAAGAATTTTAACAGTTTTCTTGTATCTACGAACGCCAGAATGCATAAAATTGACCTAAACGTCTCCTTTTCCTATTCTGAGTCGATTCTGCATGCTTTAAGTGTGTTTGGTGGCTCAGAACCATCAAAAAACGTTGAAATATAGTTCAAATTCAATAAAAATCGACAAAAATACAGTTTCTAGCTAAAATTTGATGGTTTCGTTGCACTTTCCGAGCCCGTAGGGTATCTGAGTGGCTTAAAAGTACAAGAAAACACTTCAAAAGTGACGTTTCTGAAGAATTTTAACAGTTTTCTTGTATCTACGAACGCCAGAATGCATAAAATTGACCTAAACGTCTCCTTTTCCTATTCTGAGTCGATTCTGCATGCTTTAAGTGTGTTTGGTGGCTCAGAACCATCAAAAAACGTTGAAATATAGTTCAAATTCAATAAAAATCGACAAAAATACAGTTTCTAGCTAAAATTTGATGGTTTCGTTGCACTTTCCGAGCCCGTAGGGTATCTGAGTGGCTTAAAAGTACAAGAAAACACTTCAAAAGTGACGTTTCTGAAGAATTTTAACAGTTTTCTTGTATCTACGAACGCCAGAATGCATAAAATTGACCTAAACGTCTCCTTTTCCTATTCTGAGTCGATTCTGCATGCTTTAAGTGTGTTTGGTGGCTCAGAACCATCAAAAAACGTTGAAATATAGTTCAAATTCAATAAAAATCGACAAAAATACAGTTTCTAGCTAAAATTTGATGGTTTCGTTGCACTTTCCGAGCCCGTAGGGTATCTGAGTGGCTTAAAAGTACAAGAAAACACTTCAAAAGTGACGTTTCTGAAGAATTTTAACAGTTTTCTTGTATCTACGAACGCCAGAATGCATAAAATTGACCTAAACGTCTCCTTTTCCTATTCTGAGTCGATTCTGCATGCTTTAAGTGTGTTTGGTGGCTCAGAACCATCAAAAAACGTTGAAATATAGTTCAAATTCAATAAAAATCGACAAAAATACAGTTTCTAGCTAAAATTTGATGGTTTCGTTGCACTTTCCGAGCCCGTAGGGTATCTGAGTGGCTTAAAAGTACAAGAAAACACTTCAAAAGTGACGTTTCTGAAGAATTTTAACAGTTTTCTTGTATCTACGAACGCCAGAATGCATAAAATTGACCTAAACGTCTCCTTTTCCTATTCTGAGTCGATTCTGCATGCTTTAAGTGTGTTTGGTGGCTCAGAACCATCAAAAAACGTTGAAATATAGTTCAAATTCAATAAAAATCGACAAAAATACAGTTTCTAGCTAAAATTTGATGGTTTCGTTGCACTTTCCGAGCCCGTAGGGTATCTGAGTGGCTTAAAAGTACAAGAAAACACTTCAAAAGTGACGTTTCTGAAGAATTTTAACAGTTTTCTTGTATCTACGAACGCCAGAATGCATAAAATTGACCTAAACGTCTCCTTTTCCTATTCTGAGTCGATTCTGCATGCTTTAAGTGTGTTTGGTGGCTCAGAACCATCAAAAAACGTTGAAATATAGTTCAAATTCAATAAAAATCGACAAAAATACAGTTTCTAGCTAAAATTTGATGGTTTCGTTGCACTTTCCGAGCCCGTAGGGTATCTGAGTGGCTTAAAAGTACAAGAAAACACTTCAAAAGTGACGTTTCTGAAGAATTTTAACAGTTTTCTTGTATCTACGAACGCCAGAATGCATAAAATTGACCTAAACGTCTCCTTTTCCTATTCTGAGTCGATTCTGCATGCTTTAAGTGTGTTTGGTGGCTCAGAACCATCAAAAAACGTTGAAATATAGTTCAAATTCAATAAAAATCGACAAAAATACAGTTTCTAGCTAAAATTTGATGGTTTCGTTGCACTTTCCGAGCCCGTAGGGTATCTGAGTGGCTTAAAAGTACAAGAAAACACTTCAAAAGTGACGTTTCTGAAGAATTTTAACAGTTTTCTTGTATCTACGAACGCCAGAATGCATAAAATTGACCTAAACGTCTCCTTTTCCTATTCTGAGTCGATTCTGCATGCTTTAAGTGTGTTTGGTGGCTCAGAACCATCAAAAAACGTTGAAATATAGTTCAAATTCAATAAAAATCGACAAAAATACAGTTTCTAGCTAAAATTTGATGGTTTCGTTGCACTTTCCGAGCCCGTAGGGTATCTGAGTGGCTTAAAAGTACAAGAAAACACTTCAAAAGTGACGTTTCTGAAGAATTTTAACAGTTTTCTTGTATCTACGAACGCCAGAATGCATAAAATTGACCTAAACGTCTCCTTTTCCTATTCTGAGTCGATTCTGCATGCTTTAAGTGTGTTTGGTGGCTCAGAACCATCAAAAAACGTTGAAATATAGTTCAAATTCAAAAAAAATCGACAAAAATACAGTTTCTAGCTAAAATTTGATGGTTTCGTTGCACTTTCCGAGCCCGTAGGGTATCTGAGTGGCTTAAAAGTACAAGAAAACACTTCAAAAGTGACGTTTCTGAAGAATTTTAACAGTTTTCTTGCATCTACGAACGCCAGAATGCATAAAATTGACCTAAACGTCTCCTTTTCCTATTCTGAGTCGATTCTGCATGCTTTAAGTGTGTTTGGTGGCTCAGAACCATCAGAAAACGTTGAAATATAGTTCAAATTCAATAAAAATCGACAAAAATACAGTTTCTAGCTAAAATTTGATGGTTTCGTTGCACTTTCCGAGCCCGTTGGGTATCTGAGTGGCTTAAAAGTACAAGAAAACACTTCAAAAGTGACGTTTCTGAAGAATTTTAACAGTTTTCTTGTATCTACGAACGCCAGAATGCATAAAATTGACCTAAACGTCTCCTTTTCCTATTCTGAGTCGATTCTGCATGCTTTAAGTGTGTTTGGTGGCTCAGAACCATCAAAAAACGTTGAAATATAGTTCAAATTCAATAAAAATCGACAAAAATACAGTTTCTAGCTAAAATTTGATGGTTTCGTTGCACTTTCCGAGCCCGTAGGGTATCTGAGTGGCTTAAAAGTACAAGAAAACACTTCAAAAGTGACGTTTCTGAAGAATTTTAACAGTTTTCTTGCATCTACGAACGCCAGAATGCATAAAATTGACCTAAACGTCTCCTTTTCCTATTCTGAGTCGATTCTGCATGCTTTAAGTGTGTTTGGTGGCTCAGAACCATCAGAAAACGTTGAAATATAGTTCAAATTCAATAAAAATCGACAAAAATACAGTTTCTAGCTAAAATTTGATGGTTTCGTTGCACTTTCCGAGCCCGTAGGGTATCTGAGTGGCTTAAAAGTACAAGAAAACACTTCAAAAGTGACGTTTCTGAAGAATTTTAACAGTTTTCTTGTATCTACGAACGCCAGAATGCATAAAATTGACCTAAACGTCTCCTTTTCCTATTCTGAGTCGATTCTGCATGCTTTAAGTGTGTTTGGTGGCTCAGAACCATCAAAAAACGTTGAAATATAGTTCAAATTCAATAAAAATCGACAAAAATACAGTTTCTAGCTAAAATTTGATGGTTTCGTTGCACTTTCCGAGCCCGTAGG
>NW_026972928.1:0-39154 GCF_036711695.1 Zophobas morio
GAACGCCAGAATCGATAAAATTGACCTAAACGTCTCCTTTTCCTATTCTGAGTCGATTCTGCATGCTTTAAGTGTGTTTGGTGGCTCAGAACCATCAAAAAACGTTGAAATATAGTTCAAATTCAATAAAAATCGACAAAAATACAGTTTCTAGCTAAAATTTGATGGTTTCGTTGCACTTTCCGAGCCCGTAGGGTATCTGATTGGCTTAAAAGTACAAGAAAACACTTCAAAAGTGACGTTTCTGAAGAATTTTAACAGTTTTCTTGTATCTACGAACGCCAGAATGCATAAAATTGACCTAAACGTCTCCTTTTCCTATTCTGAGTCGATTCTGCATGCTTTAAGTGTGTTTGGTGGCTCAGAACCATCAAAAAACGTTGAAATATAGTTCAAATTCAATAAAAATCGACAAAAATACAGTTTCTAGCTAAAATTTGATGGTTTCGTTGCACTTTCCGAGCCCGTAGGGTATCTGATTGGCTTAAAAGTACAAGAAAACACTTCAAAAGTGACGTTTCTGAAGAATTTTAACAGTTTTCTTGTATCTACGAACGCCAGAATGCATAAAATTGACCTAAACGTCTCCTTTTCCTATTCTGAGTCGATTCTGCATGCTTTAAGTGTGTTTGGTGGCTCAGAACCATCAAAAAACGTTGAAATATAGTTCAAATTCAATAAAAATCGACAAAAATACAGTTTCTAGCTAAAATTTGATGGTTTCGTTGCACTTTCCGAGCCCGTAGTGTATCTGATTGGCTTAAAAGTACAAGAAAACACTTCAAAAGTGACGTTTCTGAAGAATTTTAACAGTTTTCTTGTATCTACGAACGCCAGAATGCATAAAATTGACCTAAACGTCTCCTTTTCCTATTCTGAGTCGATTCTACATGCTTTAAGTGTGTTTGGTGGCTCAGAACCATCAAAAAACGTTGAAATATAGTTCAAATTCAATAAAAATCGACAAAAATACAGTTTCTAGCTAAAATTTGATGGTTTCGTTGCACTTTCCGAGCCCGTAGGGTATCTGATTGGCTTAAAAGTACAAGAAAACACTTCAAAAGTGACGTTTCTGAAGAATTTTAACAGTTTTCTTGTATCTACGAACGCCAGAATCCATAAAATTGACCTAAACGTCTCCTTTTCCTATTCTGAGTCGATTCTGCATGCTTTAAGTGTGTTTGGTGGCTCAGAACCATCAAAAAACGTTGAAATATAGTTCAAATTCAATAAAAATCGACAAAAATACAGTTTCTAGCTAAAATTTGATGGTTTCGTTGCACTTTCCGAGCCCGTAGGGTATCTGATTGGCTTAAAAGTACAAGAAAACACTTCAAAAGTGACGTTTCTGAAGAGTTTTAACAGTTTTCTTGTATCTACGAACGCCAGAATGCATAATATTGACCTAAACGTCTCCTTTTCCTATTCTGAGTCGATTCTGCATGCTTTAAGTGTGTTTGGTGACTCAGAACCATCAAAAAACGTTGAAATATAGTTCAAATTCAATAAAAATCGACAAAAATACAGTTTCTAGCTAAAATTTGATGGTTTCGTTGCACTTTCCGAGCCCGTAGGGTATCTGATTGGCTTAAAAGTACAAGAAAACACTTCAAAAGTGACGTTTCTGAAGAATTTTAACAGTTTTCTTGTATCTACGAACGCCAGAATGCATAAAATTGACCTAAACGTCTCCTTTTCCTATTCTGAGTCGATTCTGCATGCTTTAAGTGTGTTTGGTGGCTCAGAACCATCAAAAAACGTTGAAATATAGTTCAAATTCAATAAAAATCGACAAAAATACAGTTTCTAGCTAAAATTTGATGGTTTCGTTGCACTTTCCGAGCCCGTAGGGTATCTGATTGGCTTAAAAGTACAAGAAAACACTTCAAAAGTGACGTTTCTGAAGAATTTTAACAGTTTTCTTGTATCTACGAACGCCAGAATGCATAAAATTGACCTAAACGTCTCCTTTTCCTATTCTGAGTCGATTCTGCATGCTTTAAGTGTGTTTGGTGGCTCAGAACCATCAAAAAACGTTGAAATATAGTTCAAATTCAATAAAAATCGACAAAAATACAGTTTCTAGCTAAAATTTGATGGTTTCGTTGCACTTTCCGAGCCCGTAGGGTATCTGATTGGCTTAAAAGTACAAGAAAACACTTCAAAAGTGACGTTTCTGAAGAATTTTAACAGTTTTCTTGTATCTACGAACGCCAGAATGCATAAAATTGACCTAAACGTCTCCTTTTCCTATTCTGAGTCGATTCTACATGCTTTAAGTGTGTTTGGTGGCTCAGAACCATCAAAAAACGTTGAAATATAGTTCAAATTCAATAAAAATCGACAAAAATACAGTTTCTAGCTAAAATTTGATGGTTTCGTTGCACTTTCCGAGCCCGTAGGGTATCTGATTGGCTTAAAAGTACAAGAAAACACTTCAAAAGTGACGTTTCTGAAGAATTTTAACAGTTTTCTTGTATCTACGAACGCCAGAATCCATAAAATTGACCTAAACGTCTCCTTTTCCTATTCTGAGTCGATTCTGCATGCTTTAAGTGTGTTTGGTGGCTCAGAACCATCAAAAAACGTTGAAATATAGTTCAAATTCAATAAAAATCGACAAAAATACAGTTTCTAGCTAAAATTTGATGGTTTCGTTGCACTTTCCGAGCCCGTAGGGTATCTGATTGGCTTAAAAGTACAAGAAAACACTTCAAAAGTGACGTTTCTGAAGAGTTTTAACAGTTTTCTTGTATCTACGAACGCCAGAATGCATATAATTGACCTAAACGTCTCCTTTTCCTATTCTGAGTCGATTCTGCATGCTTTAAGTGTGTTTGGTGACTCAGAACCATCAAAAAACGTTGAAATATAGTTCAAATTCAATAAAAATCGACAAAAATACAGTTTCTAGCTAAAATTTGATGGTTTCGTTGCACTTTCCGAGCCCGTAGGGTATCTGATTGGCTTAAAAGTACAAGAAAACACTTCAAAAGTGACGTTTCTGAAGAATTTTAACAGTTTTCTTGTATCTACGAACGCCAGAATGCATAAAATTGACCTAAACGTCTCCTTTTCCTATTCTGAGTCGATTCTGCATGCTTTAAGTGTGTTTGGTGGCTCAGAACCATCAAAAAACGTTGAAATATAGTTCAAATTCAATAAAAATCGACAAAAATACAGTTTCTAGCTAAAATTTGATGGTTTCGTTGCACTTTCCGAGCCCGTAGGGTATCTGATTGGCTTAAAAGTACAAGAAAACACTTCAAAAGTGACGTTTCTGAAGAATTTTAACAGTTTTCTTGTATCTACGAACGCCAGAATGCATAAAATTGACCTAAACGTCTCCTTTTCCTATTCTGAGTCGATTCTGCATGCTTTAAGTGTGTTTGGTGGCTCAGAACCATCAAAAAACGTTGAAATATTGTTCAAATTCAATAAAAATCGACAAAAATACAGTTTCTAGCTAAAATTTGATGGTTTCGTTGCACTTTCCGAGCCCGTAGGATATCTGATTGGCTTAAAAGTACAAGAAAACACTTCAAAAGTGACGTTTCTGAAGAATTTTAACAGTTTTCTTGTATCTACGAACGCCAGAATGCATAAAATTGACCTAAACGTCTCCTTTTCCTATTCTGAGTCGATTCTGCATGCTTTAAGTGTGTTTGGTGGCTCAGAACCATCAAAAAACGTTGAAATATAGTTCAAATTCAATAAAAATCGACAAAAATACAGTTTCTAGCTAAAATTTGATGGTTTCGTTGCACTTTCCGAGCCCGTAGGGTATCTGATTGGCTTAAAAGTACAAGAAAACACTTCAAAAGTGACGTTTCTGAAGAATTTTAACAGTTTTCTTGTATCTACGAACGCCAGAATGCATAAAATTGACCTAAACGTCTCCTTTTCCTATTCTGAGTCGATTCTGCATGCTTTAAGTGTGTTTGGTGGCTCAGAACCATCAAAAAACGTTGAAATATAGTTCAAATTCAATAAAAATCGACAAAAATACAGTTTCTAGCTAAAATTTGATGGTTTCGTTGCACTTTCCGAGCCCGTAGGGTATCTGATTGGCTTAAAAGTACAAGAAAACACTTCAAAAGTGACGTTTCTGAAGAATTTTAAAAGTTTTCTTGTATCTACGAACGCCAGAATGCATAAAATTGACCTAAACGTCTCCTTTTCCTATTCTGAGTCGATTCTGCATGCTTTAAGTGTGTTTGGTGGCTCAGAACCATCAAAAAACGTTGAAATATAGTTCAAATTCAATAAAAATCGACAAAAATACAGTTTCTAGCTAAAATTTGATGGTTTCGTTGCACTTTCCGAGCCCGTTGGGTATCTGATTGGCTTAAAAGTACAAGAAAACACTTCAAAAGTGACGTTTCTGAAGAATTTTAACAGTTTTCTTGTATCTACGAACGCCAGAATGCATAAAATTGACCTAAACGTCTCCTTTTCCTATTCTGAGTCGATTCTGCATGCTTTAAGTGTGTTTGGTGGCTCAGAACCATCAAAAAACGTTGAAATATAGTTCAAATTCAATAAAAATCGACAAAAATACAGTTTCTAGCTAAAATTTGATGGTTTCGTTGCACTTTCCGAGCCCGTAGGGTATCTGATTGGCTTAAAAGTACAAGAAAACACTTCAAAAGTGACGTTTCTGAAGAATTTTAACAGTTTTCTTGTATCTACGAACGCCAGAATGCATAAAATTGACCTAAACGTCTCCTTTTCCTATACTGAGTCGATTCTGCATGCTTTAAGTGTGTTTGGTGGCTCAGAACCATCAAAAAACGTTGAAATATAGTTCAAATTCAATAAAAATCGACAAAAATACAGTTTCTAGCTAAAATTTGATGGTTTCGTTGCACTTTCCGAGCCCGTAGGGTATCTGATTGGCTTAAAAGTACAAGAAAACACTTCAAAAGTGACGTTTCTGAAGAATTTTAACAGTTTTCTTGTATCTACGAACGCCAGAATGCATAAAATTGACCTAAACGTCTCCTTTTCCTATTCTGAGTCGATTCTGCATGCTTTAAGTGTGTTTGGTGGCTCAGAACCATCAAAAAACGTTGAAATATAGTTCAAATTCAATAAAAATCGACAAAAATACAGTTTCTAGCTAAAATTTGATGGTTTCGTTGCACTTTCCGAGCCCGTAGGGTATCTGATTGGCTTAAAAGTACAAGAAAACACTTCAAAAGTGACGTTTCTGAAGAATTTTAACAGTTTTCTTGTATCTACGAACGCCAGAATGCATAAAATTGACCTAAACGTCTCCTTTTCCGATTCTGAGTCGATTCTGCATGCTTTAAGTGTGTTTGGTGGCTCAGAACCATCAAAAAACGTTGAAATATAGTTCAAATTCAATAAAAATCGACAAAAATACAGTTTCTAGCTAAAATTTGATGGTTTCGTTGCACTTTCCGAGCCCGTAGGGTATCTGATTGGCTTAAAAGTACAAGAAAACACTTCAAAAGTGACGTTTCTGAAGAATTTTAACAGTTTTCTTGTATCTACGAACGCCAGAATGCATAAAATTGACCTAAACGTCTCCTTTTCCTATTCTGAGTCGATTCTGCATGCTTTAAGTGTGTTTGGTGGCTCAGAACCATCAAAAAACGTTGAAATATAGTTCAAATTCAATAAAAATCGACAAAAATACAGTTTCTAGCTAAAATTTGATGGTTTCGTTGCACTTTCCGAGCCCGTAGGGTATCTGATTGGCTTAAAAGTACAAGAAAACACTTCAAAAGTGACGTTTCTGAAGAATTTTAACAGTTTTCTTGTATCTACGAACGCCAGAATGCATAAAATTGACCTAAACGTCTCCTTTTCCTATTCTGAGTCGATTCTGCATGCTTTAAGTGTGTTTGGTGGCTCAGAACCATCAAAAAACGTTGAAATATAGTTCAAATTCAATAAAAATCGATAAAAATACAGTTTCTAGCTAAAATTTGATGGTTTCGTTGCACTTTCCGGGCCCGTAGGGTATCTGATTGGCTTAAAAGTACAAGAAAACACTTCAAAAGTGACGTTTCTGAAGAATTTTAAAAGTTTTCTTGTATCTACGAACGCCAGAATGCATAAAATTGACCTAAACGTCTCCTTTTCCTATTCTGAGTCGATTCTGCATGCTTTAAGTGTGTTTGGTGGCTCAGAACCATCAAAAAACGTTGAAATATAGTTCAAATTCAATAAAAATCGACAAAAATACAGTTTCTAGCTAAAATTTGATGGTTTCGTTGCACTTTCCGAGCCCGTCGGGTATCTGATTGGCTTAAAAGTACAAGAAAACACTTCAAAAGTGACGTTTCTGAAGAATTTTAACAGTTTTCTTGTATCTACGAACGCCAGAATGCATAAAATTGACCTAAACGTCTCCTTTTCCTATTCTGAGTCGATTCTGCATGCTTTAAGTGTGTCTGGTGGCTCAGAACCATCAAAAAACGTTGAAATATAGTTCAAATTCAATAAAAATCGACAAAAATACAGTTTCTAGCTAAAATTTGATGGTTTCGTTGCACTTTCCGAGCCCGTAGGGTATCTGATTGGCTTAAAAGTACAAGAAAACACTTCAAAAGTGACGTTTCTGAAGAATTTTAACAGTTTTCTTGTATCTACGAACGCCAGAATGCTAAAATTGACCTAAACGTCTCCTTTTCCTATTCTGAGTCGATTCTGCATGCTTTAAGTGTGTTTGGTGGCTCAGAACCATCAAAAAACGTTGAAATATAGATCAAATTCAATAAAAATCGACAAAAATACAGTTTCTAGCTAAAATTTGATGGTTTCGTTGCACTTTCCGAGCCCGTAGGGTATCTGATTGGCTTAAAAGTACAAGAAAACACTTCAAAAGTGAAGTTTCTGAAGAATTTTAACAGTTTTCTTGTATCTACGAACGCCAGAATGCATAAAATTGACCTAAACGTCTCCTTTTCCTATTCTGAGTCGATTCTGCATGCTTTAAGTGTGTTTGGTGGCTCAGAACCATCAAAAAACGTTGAAATATAGTTCAAATTCAATAAAAATCGACAAAAATACAGTTTCTAGCTAAAATTTGATGGTTTCGTTGCACCTTCCGAGCCCGTAGGGTATCTGATTGGCTTAAAAGTACAAGAAAACACTTCAAAAGTGACGTTTCTGAAGAATTTTAACAGTTTTCTTGTATCTACGAACGCCAGAATGCATAAAATTGACCTAAACGTCTCCTTTTCCTATTCTGAGTCGATTCTGCATGCTTTAAGTGTGTTTGGTGGCTCAGAACCATCAAAAAACGTTGAAATATAGTTAAAATTCAATAAAAATCGTCAAAAATACAGTTTCTAGCTAAAATTTGATGGTTTCGTTGCACTTTCCGAGCCCGTAGGGTATCTGATTGGCTTAAAAGTACAAGAAAACACTTCAAAAGTGACGTTTCTGAAGAATTTTAACAGTTTTCTTGTATCTACGAACGCCAGAATGCATAAAATTGACCTAAACCTCTCCTTTTCCTATTCTGAGTCGATTCTGCATGCTTTAAGTGTGTTTGGTGGCTCAGAACCATCAAAAAACGTTGAAATATAGTTCAAATTCAATAAAAATCGACAAAAATACAGATTCTAGCTAAAATTTGATGGTTTCGTTGCACATTCCGAGCCCGTAGGGTATCTGATTGGCTTAAAAGTACAAGAAAACACTTCAAAAGTGACGTTTCTGAAGAATTTTAACAGTTTTCATGTATCTACGAACGCCAGAATGCATAAAATTGACCTAAACGTCTCCTTTTCCTATTCTGAGTCGATTCTGCATGCTTTAAGTGTGTTTGGTGGCTCAGAACCATCAAAAAACGTTGAAATATAGTTCAAATTCAATAAAAATCGACAAAAATACAGTTTCTAGCTAAAATTTGATGGTTTCGTTGCACTTTCCGAGCCCGTAGGATATCTGATTGGCTTAAAAATACAAGAAAACACTTCAAAAGTGACGTTTCTGAAGAATTTTAACAGTTTTCTTGTATCTACGAACGCCAGAATGCATAAAATTGACCTAAACGTCTCCTTTTCCTATTCTGAGTCGATTCTGCATGCTTTAAGTGTGTTTGGTGGCTCAGAACCATCAAAAAACGTTGAAATATAGTTCAAATTCAATAAAAATCGACAAAAATACAGTTTCTAGCTAAAATTTGATGGTTTCGTTGCACTTTCCGAGCCCGTAGGGTATCTGATTGGCTTAAAAGTACAAGAAAACACTTCAAAAGTGACGTTTCTGAAGAATTTTAACAGTTTTCTGGTATCTACGAACACCAGAATGCATAAAATGGACCTAAACGTCTCCTTTTCCTATTCTGAGTCGATTCTGCATGCTTTAAGTGTGTTTGGTGGCTCAGAACCATCAAAAAACGTTGAAATATAGTTCAAATTCAATAAAAATCGACAAAAATACAGTTTCTAGCTAAAATTTGATGGTTTCGTTGCACTTTCCGAGCCCGTAGGGTATCTGATTGGCTTAAAAGTACAAGAAAACACTTCAAAAGTGACGTTTCTGAAGAATTTTAACAGTTTTCTTGTATCTACGAACGCCAGAATGCATAAAATTGACCTAAACGTCTCCTTTTCCTATTCTGAGTCGATTCTGCATGCTTTAAGTGTGTTTGGTGGCTCAGAACCATCAAAAAACGTTGAAATATAGTTCAAATTCAATAAAAATCGACAAAAATAAAGTTTCTAGCTAAAATTTGATGGTTTCGTTGCACATTCCGAGCCCGTAGGGTATCTGATTGGCTTAAAAGTACAAGAAAACACTTCAAAAGTGACGTTTCTGAAGAATTTTAACAGTTTTCTTGTATCTACGAACGCCAGAATGCATAAAATTGACCTAAACGTCTCCTTTTCCTATTCTGAGTCGATTCTGCATGCTTTAAGTGTGTTTGGTGGCTCAGAACCATCAAAAAACGTTGAAATATAGTTCAAATTCAATAAAAATCGACAAAAATACAGTTTCTAGCTAAAATTTGATGGTTTCGTTGCACTTTCCGAGCCCGTAGGATATCTGATTGGCTTAAAAGTACAAGAAAACACTTCAAAAGTGACGTTTCTGAAGAATTTTAACAGTTTTCTTGTATCTACGAACGCCAGAATGCATAAAATTGACCTAAACGTCTCCTTTTCCTATTCTGAGTCGATTCTGCATGCTTTAAGTGTGTTTGGTGGCTCAGAACCATCAAAAAACGTTGAAATATAGTTCAAATTCAATAAAAATCGACAAAAATACAGTTTCTAGCTAAAATTTGATGGTTTCGTTGCACTTTCCGAGCCCGTAGGGTATCTGATTGGCTTAAAAGTACAAGAAAACACTTCAAAAGTGACGTTTCTGAAGAATTTTAACAGTTTTCTTGTATCTACGAACGCCAGAATGCATAAAATTGACCTAAACGTCTCCTTTTCCTATTCTGAATCGATTCTGCATGCTTTAAGTGTGTTTGGTGGCTCAGAACCATCAAAAAACGTTGAAATATAGTTCAAATTCAATAAAAATCGACAAAAATACAATTTCTAGCTAAAATTTGATGGTTTCGTTGCACTTTCCGAGCCCGTAGGGTATCTGATTGGCTTAAAAGTACAAGAAAACACTTCAAAAGTGACGTTTCTGAAGAATTTTAACAGTTTTCTTGTATCTACGAACGCCAGAATGCATAAAATTGACCTAAACTTCTCCTTTTCCTATTCTGAGTCGATTCTGCATGCTTTAAGTGTGTTTGGTGGCTCAGAACCATCAAAAAACGTTGAAATATAGTTCAAATTCAATAAAAATCGACAAAAATACAGTTTCTAGCTAAAATTTGATGGTTTCGTTGCACTTTCCGAGCCCGTAGGGTATCTGATTGGCTTAAAAGGACAAGAAAACACTTCAAAAGTGACGTTTCTGAAGAATTTTAACAGTTTTCTTGTATCTACGAACGCCAGAATGCATAAAATTGACCTAAACGTCTCCTTTTCCTATTCTGAGTCGATTCTGCATGCTTTAAGTGTGTTTGGTGGCTCAGAACCATCAAAAAACGTTGAAATATAGTTCAAATTCAATAAAAATCGACAAAAATACAGTTTCTAGCTAAAATTTGATGGTTTCGTTGCACTTTCCGGGCCCGTAGGGTATCTGAATGGCTTAAAAGTACAAGAAAACACTTCAAAAGTGACGTTTCTGAAGAATTTTAACAGTTTTCTTGTATCTACGAACGCCAGAATGCATAAAATTGACCTAAACGTCTCCTTTTCCTATTCTGAGTCGATTCTGCATGCTTTAAGTGTGTTTGGTGGCTCAGAACCATCAAAAAACGTTGAAATATAGTTCAAATTCAATAAAAATCGACAAAAATACAGTTTCTAGCTAAAATTTGATGGTTTCGTTGCACTTTCCGAGCCCGTAGGGTATCTGATTGGCTTAAAAGTACAAGAAAACACTTCAAAAGTGACGTTTCTGAAGAATTTTAACAGTTTTCTTGTATCTACGAACGCCAGAATGCATAAAATTGACCTAAACTTCTCCTTTTCCTATTCTGAGTCGATTCTGCATGCTTTAAGTGTGTTTGGTGGCTCAGAACCATCAAAAAACGTTGAAATATAGTTCAAATTCAATAAAAATCGACAAAAATACAGTTTCTAGCTAAAATTTGATGGTTTCGTTGCACTTTCCGAGCCCGTAGGGTATCTGATTGGCTTAAAAGTACAAGAAAACACTTCAAAAGTGACGTTTCTGAAGAATTTTAACAGTTTTCTTGTATCTACGAACGCCAGAATGCATAAAATTGACCTAAACTTCTCCTTTTCCTATTCTGAGTCGATTCTGCATGCTTTAAGTGTGTTTGGTGGCTCAGAACCATCAAAAAACGTTGAAATATAGTTCAAATTCAATAAAAATCGACAAAAATACAGTTTCTAGCTAAAATTTGATGGTTTCGTTGCACTTTCCGAGCCCGTAGGGTATCTGATTGGCTTAAAAGTACAAGAAAACACTTCAAAAGTGACGTTTCTGAAGAATTTTAACAGTTTTCTTGTATCTACGAAAGCCAGAATGCATAAAATTGACCTAAACGTCTCCTTTTCCTATTCTGAGTCGATTCTGCATGCTTTAAGTGTGTTTGGTGGCTCAGAACCATCAAAAAACGTTGAAATATAGTTCAAATTCAATAAAAATCGACAAAAATAGAGTTTCTAGCTAAAATTTGATGGTTTCGTTGCACTTTCCGAGCCCGTAGGGTATCTGATTGACTTAAAAGTACAAGAAAACACTTCAAAAGTGACGTTTCTGAAGAATTTTAACAGTTTTCTTGTATCTACGAACGCCAGAATGCATAAAATTGACCTAAACGTCTCTTTTTCCTATTCTGAGTCGATTCTGCATGCTTTAAGTGTGTTTGGTGGCTCAGAACCATCAAAAAACTTTGAAATATAGTTCAAATTCAATAAAAATCGACAAAAATACAGTTTCTAGCTAAAATTTGATGGTTTCGTTGCACTTTCCGAGCCCATAGGGTATCTGATTGGCTTAAAAGTACAAGAAAACACTTCAAAAGTGACGTTTCTGAAGAATTTTAACAGTTTTCTTGTATCTACGAACGCCAGAATGCATAAAATTGACCTAAACGTCTCCTTTTCCTATTCTGAGTCGATTCTCCATGCTTTAAGTGTGTTTGGTGGCTCAGAACCATCAGAAAACGTTGAAATATAGTTCAAATTCAATAAAAATCGACAAAAATACAGTTTCTAGCTAAAATTTGATGGTTTCGTTGCACTTTCCGAGCCCGTAGGGTATCTGATTGGCTTAAAAGTACAAGAAAACACTTCAAAAGTGACGTTTCTGAAGAATTTTAACAGTTTTCTTGTATCTACGAACGCCAGAATGCATAAAATTGACCTAAACGTCTCCTTTTCCTATTCTGAGTCGATTCTGCATGCTTTAAGTGTGTTTGGTGGCTCAGAACCATCAAAAAACGTTGAAATATAGTTCAAATTCAATAAAAATCGACAAAAATACAGTTTCTAGCTAAAATTTGATGGTTTCGTTGCACATTCCGAGCCCGTAGGGTATCTGATTGGCTTAAAAGTACAAGAAAACACTTCAAAAGTGACGTTTCTGAAGAATTTTAACAGTTTTCTTGTATCTACGAACGCCAGAATGCATAAAATTGACCTAAACGTCTCCTTTTCCTATTCTGAGTCGATTCTGCATGCTTTAAGTGTGTTTGGTGGCTCAGAACCATCAAAAAACGTTGAAATATAGTTCAAATTCAATAAAAATCGACAAAAATACAGTTTCTAGCTAAAATTTGATGGTTTCGTTGCACTTTCCGAGCCCGTAGGATATCTGATTGGCTTAAAAGTACAAGAAAACACTTCAAAAGTGACGTTTCTGAAGAATTTTAACAGTTTTCTTGTATCTACGAACGCCAGAATGCATAAAATTGACCTAAACGTCTCCTTTTCCTATTCTGAGTCGATTCTGCATGCTTTAAGTGTGTTTGGTGGCTCAGAACCATCAAAAAACTTTGAAATATAGTTCAAATTCAATAAAAATCGACAAAAATACAGTTTCTAGCTAAAATTTGATGGTTTCGTTGCACTTTCCGAGCCCGTAGGGTATCTGATTGGCTTAAAAGTACAAGAAAACACTTCAAAAGTGACGTTTCTGAAGAATTTTAACAGTTTTCTTGTATCTACGAACGCCAGAATGCATAAAATTGACCTAAACGTCTCCTTTTCCTATTCTGAATCGATTCTGCATGCTTTAAGTGTGTTTGGTGGCTCAGAACCATCAAAAAACGTTGAAATATAGTTCAAATTCAATAAAAATCGACAAAAATACAATTTCTAGCTAAAATTTGATGGTTTCGTTGCACTTTCCGAGCCCGTAGGGTATCTGATTGGCTTAAAAGTACAAGAAAACACTTCAAAAGTGACGTTTCTGAAGAATTTTAACAGTTTTCTTGTATCTACGAACGCCAGAATGCATAAAATTGACCTAAACTTCTCCTTTTCCTATTCTGAGTCGATTCTGCATGCTTTAAGTGTGTTTGGTGGCTCAGAACCATCAAAAAACTTTGAAATATAGTTCAAATTCAATAAAAATCGACAAAAATACAGTTTCTAGCTAAAATTTGATGGTTTCGTTGCACTTTCCGAGCCCGTAGGGTATCTGATTGGCTTAAAAGTACAAGAAAACACTTCAAAAGTGACGTTTCTGAAGAATTTTAACAGTTTTCTTGTATCTACGAACGCCAGAATGCATAAAATTGACCTAAACGTCTCCTTTTCCTATTCTGAGTCGATTCTGCATGCTTTAAGTGTGTTTGGTGGCTCAGAACCATCAAAAAACGTTGAAATATAGTTCAAATTCAATAAAAATCGACAAAAATACAGTTTCTAGCTAAAATTTGATGGTTTCGTTGCACTTTCCGGGCCCGTAGGGTATCTGATTGGCTTAAAAGTACAAGAAAACACTTCAAAAGTGACGTTTCTGAAGAATTTTAACAGTTTTCTTGTATCTACGAACGCCAGAATGCATAAAATTGACCTAAACGTCTCCTTTTCCTATTCTGAGTCGATTCTGCATGCTTTAAGTGTGTTTGGTGGCTCAGAACCATCAAAAAACGTTGAAATATAGTTCAAATTCAATAAAAATCGACAAAAATACAGTTTCTAGCTAAAATTTGATGGTTTCGTTGCACTTTCCGAGCCCGTAGGGTATCTGATTGGCTTAAAAGTACAAGAAAACACTTCAAAAGTGACGTTTCTGAAGAATTTTAACAGTTTTCTTGTATCTACGAACGCCAGAATGCATAAAATTGACCTAAACTTCTCCTTTTCCTATTCTGAGTCGATTCTGCATGCTTTAAGTGTGTTTGGTGGCTCAGAACCATCAAAAAACGTTGAAATATAGTTCAAATTCAATAAAAATCGACAAAAATACAGTTTCTAGCTAAAATTTGATGGTTTCGTTGCACTTTCCGAGCCCGTAGGGTATCTGATTGGCTTAAAAGTACAAGAAAACACTTCAAAAGTGACGTTTCTGAAGAATTTTAACAGTTTTCTTGTATCTACGAACGCCAGAATGCATAAAATTGACCTAAACGTCTCCTTTTCCTATTCTGAGTCGATTCTGCATGCTTTAAGTGTGTTTGGTGGCTCAGAACCATCAAAAAACGTTGAAATATAGTTCAAATTCAATAAAAATCGACAAAAATACAGTTTCTAGCTAAAATTTGATGGTTTCGTTGCACTTTCCGAGCCCGTAGGGTATCTGATTGACTTAAAAGTACAAGAAAACACTTCAAAAGTGACGTTTCTGAAGAATTTTAACAGTTTTCTTGTATCTACGAACGCCAGAATTCATAAAATTGACCTAAACGTCTCTTTTTCCTATTCTGAGTCGATTCTGCATGCTTTAAGTGTGTTTGGTGGCTCAGAACCATCAAAAAACTTTGAAATATAGTTCAAATTCAATAAAAATCGACAAAAATACAGTTTCTAGCTAAAATTTGATGGTTTCGTTGCACTTTCCGAGCCCGTAGGGTATCTGATTGGCTTAAAAGTACAAGAAAACACTTCAAAAGTGACGTTTCTGAAGAATTTTAACAGTTTTCTTGTATCTACGAACGCCAGAATGCATAAAATTGACCTAAACGTCTCCTTTTCCTATTCTGAGTCGATTCTCCATGCTTTAAGTGTGTTTGGTGGCTCAGAACCATCAGAAAACGTTGAAATATAGTTCAAATTCAATAAAAATCGACAAAAATACAGTTTCTAGCTAAAATTTGATGGTTTCGTTGCACTTTCCGAGCCCGTAGGGTATCTGATTGGCTTAAAAGTACAAGAAAACACTTCAAAAGTGACGTTTCTGAAGAATTTTAACAGTTTTCTTGTATCTACGAACGCCAGAATGCATAAAATTGACCTAAACGTCTCCTTTTCCTATTCTGAGTCGATTCTGCATGCTTTAAGTGTGTTTGGTGGCTCAGAACCATCAAAAAACGTTGAAATATAGTTCAAATTCAATAAAAATCGACAAAAATACAGTTTCTAGCTAAAATTTGATGGTTTCGTTGCACTTTCCGAGCCCGTAGGGTATCTGATTGGCTTAAAAGTACAAGAAAACACTGCAAAAGTGACGTTTCTGAAGAATTTTAACAGTTTTCTTGTATCTACGAACGCCAGAATGCATAAAATTGACCTAAACTTCTCCTTTTCCTATTCTGAGTCGATTCTGCATGCTTTAAGTGTGTTTGGTGGCTCAGAACCATCAAAAAACGTTGAAATATAGTTCAAATTCAATAAAAATCGACAAAAATACAGTTTCTAGCTAAAATTTGATGGTTTCGTTGCACTTTCCGAGCCCGTTGGGTATCTGATTGGCTTAAAAGTACAAGAAAACACTTCAAAAGTGACGCTTCTGAAGAATTTTAACAGTTTTCTTGTATCTACGAACGCCAGAATGCATAAAATTGACCTAAACGTCTCCTTTTCCTATTCTGAGTCGATTCTGCATGCTTTAAGTGTGTTTGGTGGCTCAGAACCATCAAAAAACGTTGAAATATAGTTCAAATTCAATAAAAATCGACAAAAATACAGTTTCTAGCTAAAATTTGATGGTTTCGTTGCACTTTCCGAGCCCGTAGGGTATCTGATTGGCTTAAAAGTACAAGAAAACACTTCAAAAGTGACGTTTCTGAAGAATTTTAACAGTTTTCTTGTATCTACGAACGCCAGAATGCATAAAATTGACCTAAACGTCTCCTTTTCCTATTCTGAGTCCATTCTGCATGCTTTAAGTGTGTTTGGTGGCTCAGAACCATCAAAAAACGTTGAAATATAGTTCAAATTCAATAAAAATCGACAAAAATACAGTTTCTAGCTAAAATTTGATGGTTTCGTTGCACTTTCCGAGCCCGTAGGGTATCTGATTGGCTTAAAAGTACAAGAAAACACTTCAAAAGTGACGTTTCTGAAGAATTTTAACAGTTTTCTTGTATCTACGAACGCCAGAATGCATAAAATCGACCTAAACGTCTCTTTTTCCTATTCTGAGTCGATTCTGCATGCTTTAAGTGTGTTTGGTGGCTCAGAACCATCAAAAAACGTTGAAATATAGTTCAAATTCAATAAAAATCGACAAAAATACAGTTTCTAGCTAAAATTTGATGGTTTTGTTGCACTTTCCGAGCCCGTAGGGTATCTGATTGGCTTAAAAGTACAAGAAAACACTTCAAAAGTGACGTTTCTGAAGAATTTTAACAGTTTTCTTGTATCTACGAACGCCAGAATGCATAAAATTGACCTAAACGTCTCCTTTTCCTATTCTGAGTCGATTCTCCATGCTTTAAGTGTGTTTGGTGGCTCAGAACCATCAGAAAACGTTGAAATATAGTTCAAATTCAATAAAAATCGACAAAAATACAGTTTCTAGCTAAAATTTGATGGTTTCGTTGCACTTTCCGAGCCCGTAGGGTATCTGATTGGCTTAAAAGTACAAGAAAACACTTCAAAAGTGACGTTTCTGAAGAATTTTAACAGTTTTCTTGTATCTACGAACGCCAGAATGCATAAAATTGACCTAAACGTCTCCTTTTCCTATTCTGAGTCGATTCTGCATGCTTTAAGTGTGTTTGGTGGCTCAGAACCATCAAAAAACGTTGAAATATAGTTCAAATTCAATAAAAATCGACAAAAATACAGTTTCTAGCTAAAATTTGATGGTTTCGTTGCACTTTCCGAGCCCGTAGGGTATCTGATTGGCTTAAAAGTACAAGAAAACACTTCAAAAGTGACGTTTCTGAAGAATTTTAACAGTTTTCTTGTATCTACGAACGCCAGAATGCATAAAATTGACCTAAACGTCTCCTTTTCCTATTCTGAGTCGATTCTGCATGCTTTAAGTGTGTTTGGTGGCTCAGAACCATCAAAAAACGTTGAAATATAGTTCAAATTCAATAAAAATCGACAAAAATACAGTTTCTAGCTAAAATTTGATGGTTTCGTTGCACTTTCCGAGCCCGTAGGGTATCTGATTGGCTTAAAAGTACAAGAAAACACTTCAAAAGTGACGTTTCTGAAGAATTTTAACAGTTTTCTTGTATCTACGAACGCCAGAATGCATAAAATTGACCTAAACGTCTCCTTTTCCTATTCTGAGTCGATTCTGCATGCTTTAAGTGTGTTTGGTGGCTCAGAACCATCAAAAAACGTTGAAATATAGTTCAAATTCAATAAAAATCGACAAAAATACAGTTTCTAGCTAAAATTTGATGGTTTCGTTGCACTTTCCGAGCCCGTAGGGTATCTGATTGGCTTAAAAGTACAAGAAAACACTTCAAAAGTGACGTTTCTGAAGAATTTTAACAGTTTTCTTGTATCTACGAACGCCAGAATGCATAAAATTGACCTAAACGTCTCCTTTCCCTATTCTGAGTCGATTCTGCATGCTTTAAGTGTGTCTGGTGGCTCAGAACCATCAAAAAACGTTGAAATATAGTTCAAATTCAATAAAAATCGACAAAAATACAGTTTCTAGCTAAAATTTGATGGTTTCGTTGCACTTTCCGAGCCCGTAGGGTATCTGATTGGCTTAAAAGTACAAGAAAACACTTCAAAAGTGACGTTTCTGAAGAATTTTAACAGTTTTCTTGTATCTACGAACGCCAGAATGCATAAAATTGACCTAAACGTCTCCTTTTCCTATTCTGAGTCGATTCTGCATGCTTTAAGTGTGTTTGGTGGCTCAGAACCATCAAAAAACGTTGAAATATAGTTCAAATTCAATAAAAATCGACAAAAATACAGTTTCTAGCTAAAATTTGATGGTTTCGTTGCACTTTCCGAGCCCGTAGGGTATCTGATTGACTTAAAAGTACAAGAAAACACTTCAAAAGTGACGTTTCTGAAGAATTTTAACAGTTTTCTTGTATCTACGAACGCCAGAATTCATAAAATTGACCTAAACGTCTCTTTTTCCTATTCTGAGTCGATTCTGCATGCTTTAAGTGTGTTTGGTGGCTCAGAACCATCAAAAAACTTTGAAATATAGTTCAAATTCAATAAAAATCGACAAAAATACAGTTTCTAGCTAAAATTTGATGGTTTCGTTGCACTTTCCGAGCCCGTAGGGTATCTGATTGGCTTAAAAGTACAAGAAAACACTTCAAAAGTGACGTTTCTGAAGAATTTTAACAGTTTTCTTGTATCTACGAACGCCAGAATGCATAAAATTGACCTAAACGTCTCCTTTTCCTATTCTGAGTCGATTCTCCATGCTTTAAGTGTGTTTGGTGGCTCAGAACCATCAGAAAACGTTGAAATATAGTTCAAATTCAATAAAAATCGACAAAAATACAGTTTCTAGCTAAAATTTGATGGTTTCGTTGCACTTTCCGAGCCCGTAGGGTATCTGATTGGCTTAAAAGTACAAGAAAACACTTCAAAAGTGACGTTTCTGAAGAATTTTAACAGTTTTCTTGTATCTACGAACGCCAGAATGCATAAAATTGACCTAAACGTCTCCTTTTCCTATTCTGAGTCGATTCTGCATGCTTTAAGTGTGTTTGGTGGCTCAGAACCATCAAAAAACGTTGAAATATAGTTCAAATTCAATAAAAATCGACAAAAATACAGTTTCTAGCTAAAATTTGATGGTTTCGTTGCACTTTCCGAGCCCGTAGGGTATCTGATTGGCTTAAAAGTACAAGAAAACACTGCAAAAGTGACGTTTCTGAAGAATTTTAACAGTTTTCTTGTATCTACGAACGCCAGAATGCATAAAATTGACCTAAACTTCTCCTTTTCCTATTCTGAGTCGATTCTGCATGCTTTAAGTGTGTTTGGTGGCTCAGAACCATCAAAAAACGTTGAAATATAGTTCAAATTCAATAAAAATCGACAAAAATACAGTTTCTAGCTAAAATTTGATGGTTTCGTTGCACTTTCCGAGCCCGTTGGGTATCTGATTGGCTTAAAAGTACAAGAAAACACTTCAAAAGTGACGCTTCTGAAGAATTTTAACAGTTTTCTTGTATCTACGAACGCCAGAATGCATAAAATTGACCTAAACGTCTCCTTTTCCTATTCTGAGTCGATTCTGCATGCTTTAAGTGTGTTTGGTGGCTCAGAACCATCAAAAAACGTTGAAATATAGTTCAAATTCAATAAAAATCGACAAAAATACAGTTTCTAGCTAAAATTTGATGGTTTCGTTGCACTTTCCGAGCCCGTAGGGTATCTGATTGGCTTAAAAGTACAAGAAAACACTTCAAAAGTGACGTTTCTGAAGAATTTTAACAGTTTTCTTGTATCTACGAACGCCAGAATGCATAAAATTGACCTAAACGTCTCCTTTTCCTATTCTGAGTCCATTCTGCATGCTTTAAGTGTGTTTGGTGGCTCAGAACCATCAAAAAACGTTGAAATATAGTTCAAATTCAATAAAAATCGACAAAAATACAGTTTCTAGCTAAAATTTGATGGTTTCGTTGCACTTTCCGAGCCCGTAGGGTATCTGATTGGCTTAAAAGTACAAGAAAACACTTCAAAAGTGACGTTTCTGAAGAATTTTAACAGTTTTCTTGTATCTACGAACGCCAGAATGCATAAAATCGACCTAAACGTCTCTTTTTCCTATTCTGAGTCGATTCTGCATGCTTTAAGTGTGTTTGGTGGCTCAGAACCATCAAAAAACGTTGAAATATAGTTCAAATTCAATAAAAATCGACAAAAATACAGTTTCTAGCTAAAATTTGATGGTTTCGTTGCACTTTCCGAGCCCGTAGGGTATCTGATTGGCTTAAAAGTACAAGAAAACACTTCAAAAGTGACGTTTCTGAAGAATTTTAACAGTTTTCTTGTATCTACGAACGCCAGAATGCATAAAATTGACCTAAACGTCTCCTTTTCCTATTCTGAGTCGATTCTCCATGCTTTAAGTGTGTTTGGTGGCTCAGAACCATCAGAAAACGTTGAAATATAGTTCAAATTCAATAAAAATCGACAAAAATACAGTTTCTAGCTAAAATTTGATGGTTTCGTTGCACTTTCCGAGCCCGTAGGGTATCTGATTGGCTTAAAAGTACAAGAAAACACTTCAAAAGTGACGTTTCTGAAGAATTTTAACAGTTTTCTTGTATCTACGAACGCCAGAATGCATAAAATTGACCTAAACGTCTCCTTTTCCTATTCTGAGTCGATTCTGCATGCTTTAAGTGTGTTTGGTGGCTCAGAACCATCAAAAAACGTTGAAATATAGTTCAAATTCAATAAAAATCGACAAAAATACAGTTTCTAGCTAAAATTTGATGGTTTCGTTGCACTTTCCGAGCCCGTAGGGTATCTGATTGGCTTAAAAGTACAAGAAAACACTTCAAAAGTGACGTTTCTGAAGAATTTTAACAGTTTTCTTGTATCTACGAACGCCAGAATGCATAAAATTGACCTAAACGTCTCCTTTTCCTATTCTGAGTCGATTCTGCATGCTTTAAGTGTGTTTGGTGGCTCAGAACCATCAAAAAACGTTGAAATATAGTTCAAATTCAATAAAAATCGACAAAAATACAGTTTCTAGCTAAAATTTGATGGTTTCGTTGCACTTTCCGAGCCCGTAGGGTATCTGATTGGCTTAAAAGTACAAGAAAACACTTCAAAAGTGACGTTTCTGAAGAATTTTAACAGTTTTCTTGTATCTACGAACGCCAGAATGCATAAAATTGACCTAAACGTCTCCTTTCCCTATTCTGAGTCGATTCTGCATGCTTTAAGTGTGTCTGGTGGCTCAGAACCATCAAAAAACGTTGAAATATAGTTCAAATTCAATAAAAATCGACAAAAATACAGTTTCTAGCTAAAATTTGATGGTTTCGTTGCACTTTCCGAGCCCGTAGGGTATCTGATTGGCTTAAAAGTACAAGAAAACACTTCAAAAGTGACGTTTCTGGAGAATTTTAACAGTTTTCTTGTGTCAGAATAGGAAAAGGAGACGTTTAGGTCAATTTTATGCATTCTGGCGTTCGTAGATACAAGAAAACTGTTAAAATTCTTCAGAAACGTCACTTTTGAAGTGTTTTCTTGTACTTTTAAGCCAATCAGATACCCTACGGGCTCGGAAAGTGCAACGAAACCATCAAATTTTAGCTAGAAACTGTATTTTTGTCGATTTTTATTGAATTTGAACTATATTTCAACGTTTTTTGATGGTTCTGAGCCAACAAACACACTTAAAGCATGCAGAATCGACTCAGAATAGGAAAAGGAGACGTTTAGGTCAATTTTATGCATTCTGGCGTTCGTAGATACAAGAAAACTGTTAAAATTCTTCAGAAACGTCACTTTTGAAATGTTTTCTTGTACTTTTAAGCCAATCAGATACCCAACGGGCTCGGAAAGTGCAACGAAACCATCAAATTTTAGCTAGAAACTGAATTTTTGTCGATTTTTATTGAATTTGAACTATATTTCAACGTTTTTTGATGGTTCTGAGCCACCAAACACACTTAAAGCATGCAGAATCGACTCAGAATAGGAAAAGGAGACGTTTAGGTCAATTTTATGCATTCTGGCGTTCGTAGATACAAGAAAACTGTTAAAATTCTTCAGAAACGTCACTTTTGAAGTGTTTTCTTTTACTTTTAAGCCAATCAGATACCCTACGGGCTCGGAAAGTGCAACGAAACCATCAAATTTTAGCTAGAAACTGTATTTTTGTCGATTTTTATTGAATTTGAACTATATTTCAACGTTTTTTGATGGTTCTGAGCCACCAAACACACTTAAAGCATGCAGAATCGACTCAGAATAGGAAAAGGAGACGTTTAGGTCAATTTTATGCATTCTGGCGTTCGTAGATACAAGAAAACTGTTAAAATTCTTCAGAAACGTCACTTTTGAAGTGTTTTCTTGTACTTTTAAGCCAATCAGATACCCTACGGGCTCGGAAAGTGCAACGAAACCATCAAATTTTAGCTAGAAACTGTATTTTTGTCGATTTTTATTGAATTTGAACTATATTTCAACGTTTTTTGATGGTTCTGAGCCACCAAACACACTTAAAGCATGCAGAATCGACTCAGAATAGGAAAAGGAGACGTTTAGGTCAATTTTATGCATTCTGGCGTTCGTAGATACAAGAAAACTGTTAAAATTCTTCAGAAACGTCACTTTTGAAGTGTTTTCTTGTACTTTTAAGCCAATCAGATACCCTACGGGCTCGGAAAGTACAACGAAACCATCAAATTTTAGCTAGAAACTGTATTTTTGTCGATTTTTATTGAATTTGAACTATATTTCAACGTTTTTTGATGGTTCTGAGCCACCAAACACACTTAAAGCATGCAGAATCGACTCAGAATAGGAAAAGGAGACGTTTAGGTCAATTTTATGCATTCTGGCGTTCGTAGATACAAGAAAACTGTTAAAATTCTTCAGAAACGTCACTTTTGAAGTGTTTTCTTGTACTTTTAAGCCAATCAGATACCCTACGGGCTCGGAAAGTGCAACGAAACCACCAAATTTTAGCTAGAAACTGTATTTTTTTCGATTTTTATTGAATTTGAACTATATTTCAACGTTTTTTGATGGTTCTGAGCCACCAAACACACTTAAAGCATGCAGAATCGACTCAGAATAGGAAAAGGAGACGTTTAGGTCAATTTTATGCATTCTGGCGTTCGTAGATACAAGAAAACTGTTAAAATTCTTCAGAAACGTCACTTTTGAAGTGTTTTCTTGTACTTTTAAGCCAATCAGATACCCTACGGGCTCGGAAAGTGCAACGAAACCATCAAATTTTAGCTAGAAACTGTATTTTTGTCGATTTTTATTGAATTTGAACTATATTTCAACGTTTTTTGATGGTTCTGAGCCACCAAACACACTTAAAGCATGCAGAATCGGCTCAGAATAGGAAAAGGAGACGTTTAGGTCAATTTTATGCATTCTGCCGTTCATAGATACAAGAAAACTGTTAAAATTCTTCAGAAACGTCACTTTTGAAGTGTTTTCTTGTACTTTTAAGCCAATCAGATACCCTACGGGCTCGGAAAGTGCAACGAAACCATCAAATTTTAGCTAGAAACTGTATTTTTGTCGATTTTTATTGAATTTGAACTATATTTCAACGTTTTTTGATGGTTCTGAGTCACCAAACACACTTAAAGCATGCAGAATCGACTCAGAATAGGAAAAGGAGACGTTTAGGTCAATTTTATGCATTCTGGCGTTCGTAGATACAAGAAAACTGTTAAAATTCTTCAGAAACGTCACTTTTGAAATGTTTTCTTGTACTTTTAAGCCAATCAGATATCCTACGGGCTCGGAAAGTACAACGAAACCATCAAATTTTAGCTAGAAACTGTATTTTTGTCGATTTTTATTGAATTTGAACTATATTTCAACGTTTTTTGATGGTTCTGAGCCACCAAACACACTTAAAGCATGCAGAATCGACTCAGAATAGGAAAAGAGACGTTTAGGTCAATTTTATGCATTCTGGCGTTCGTAGATACAAGAAAACTGTTAAAATTCTTCAGAAACGTCACTTTTGAAGTGTTTTCTTGTACTTTTAAGCCAATCAGATACCCTACGGGCTCGGAAAGTGCAACGAAACCATCAAATTTTAGCTAGAAACTGTATTTTTGTCGATTTTTATTGAATTTGAACTATATTTCAACGTTTTTTGATGGTTCTGAGCCACCAAACACACTTAAAGCATGCAGAATCGACTCAGAATAGGAAAAGGAGACGTTTAGGTCAATTTTATGCATTCTGGCGTTCGTAGATACAAGAAAACTGTTAAAATTCTTCAGAAACGTCACTTTTGAAGTGTTTTCTTGTACTTTTAAGCCAATCAGATACCCTACGGGCTCGGAAAGTGCAACGAAACCATCAAATTTTAGCTAGAAACTGTATTTTTGTCGATTTTTATTGAATTTGAACTATATTTCAACGTTTTTTGATGGTTCTGAGCCACCAAATACACTTAAAGCATGCAGAATCGACTCAGAATGGGAAAAGGAGACGTTTAGGTCAATTTTATGCATTCTGGCGTTCGTAGATACAAGAAAACTGTTAAAATTCTTCAGAAACGTCACTTTTGAAGTGTTTTCTTGTACTTTTAAGCCAATCAGATACCCTATGGGCTCGGAAAGTGCAACGAAACCATCAAATTTTAGCTAGAAACTGTATTTTTGTCGATTTTTATTGAATTTGAACAATATTTCAACGTTTTTTGATGGTTCTGAGCCACCAAACACACTTAAAGCATGCAGAATCGACTCAGAATAGGAAAAGGAGACGTTTAGGTCAATTTTATGCATTCTGGCGTTCATAGATACAAGAAAACTGTTAAAATTCTTCAGAAACGTCACTTTTGAAGTGTTTTCTTGTACTTTTAAGCCAAACAGATTCCCTACGGGCTCGGAAAGTGCAACGAAACCATCAAATTTTAGCTAGAAACTGAATTTTTGTCGATTTTTATTGAATTTGAACTATATTTCAACGTTTTTTGATGGTTCTGAGCCACCAAACACACTTAAAGCATGCAGAATCGACTCAGAATAGGAAAAGGAGACGTTTAGGTCAATTTCATGCATTCTGGCGTTCGTAGATACAAGAAAACTGTTAAAATTCTTCAGAAACGTCACTTTTGAAGTGTTTTCTTGTACTTTTAAGCCAATCAGATACCCAACGGGCTCGGAAAGTGCAACGAAACCATCAAATTTTAGCTAGAAACTGTATTTTTGTCGATTTTTATTGAATTTGAACTATATTTCAACGTTTTTTGATGGTTCTGAGCCACCAAACACACTTAAAGCATGCAGAATCGACTCAGAATAGGAAAAGGAGACGTTTAGGTCAATTTTATGCATTCTGGCGTTCGTAGATACAAGAAAACTGTTAAAATTCTTCAGAAACGTCACTTTTGAAGTGTTTTCTTGTACTTTTAAGCCAATCAGATACCCTACGGGCTCGGAAAGTGCAACGAAACCATCAAATTTTAGCTAGAAACTGTATTTTTGGTCGATTTTTATTGAATTTGAACTATATTTCAACGTTTTTTGATGGTTCTGAGCCACCAAACACACTTAAAGCATGCAGAATCGACTCAGAATAGGAAAAGGAGACGTTTAGGTCAATTTTATGCATTCTGGCGTTCGTAGATACAAGAAAACTGTTAAAATTCTTCAGAAACGTCACTTTTGAAGTGTTTTCTTGTACTTTTAAGCCAATCAGATACCCTACGGCTCGGAAAGTGCAACGAAACCATCAAATTTTAGCTAGAAACTGTATTTTTGTCGATTTTTATTGAATTTGAACTATATTTCAACGTTTTTTGATGGTTCTGAGCCACCAAACACACTTAAAGCATGCAGAATCGACTCAGAATAGGAAAAGGAGAGGTTTAGGTCAATTTTATGCATTCTGGCGTTCGTAGATACAAGAAAACTGTTAAAATTCTTCAGAAACGTCACTTTTGAAGTGTTTTCTTGTACTTTTAAGCCAATCAGATACCCTACGGGCTCGGAAAGTGCAACGAAACCATCAAATTTTAGCTAGAAACTGTATTTTTGTCGATTTTTATTGAATTTGAACTATATTTCAACGTTTTTTGATGGTTCTGAGCCACCAAACACACTTAAAGCATGCAGAATCGACTCAGAATAGGAAAAGGAGACGTTTAGGTCAATTTTATGCATTCTGGCGTTCGTAGATACAAGAAAACTGTTAAAATTCTTCAGAAACGTCACTTTTGAAGTGTTTTCTTGTACTTTTAAGCCAATCAGATACCCTACGGGCTCGGAAAGTGCAACGAAACCATCAAATTTTAGCTAGAAACTGTGTTTTTGTCGATTTTTATTGAATTTGAACTATATTTCAACGTTTTTTGATGGTTCTGAGCCACCAAACACACTTAAAGCATGCAGAATCGACTCAGAATAGGAAAAGGAGACGTTTAGGTCAATTTTATGCATTCTGGCGTTCGTAGATACAAGAAAACTGTTAAAATTCTTCAGAAACGTCACTTTTGAAGTGTTTTCTTGTACTTTTAAGCCAATCAGATACCCTACGGGCTCGGAAAGTGCAACGAAAACATCAAATTTTAGCTAGAAACTGTATTTTTGTCGATTTTTATTGAATTTGAACTATATTTCAACGTTTTTTGATGGTTCTGAGCCACCAAACACACTTAAAGCATTCAGAATCGACTCAGAATAGGAAAAAGAGACGTTTAGGTCAATTTTATGCATTCTGGCGTTCGTAGATACAAGAAAACTGTTAAAATTCTTCAGAAACGTCACTTTTGAAGTGTTTTCTTGTACTTTTAAGCCAATCAGATACCCTACGGGCTCGGAAAGTGCAACGAAACCATCAAATTTTAGCTAGAAACTGTATTTTTGTCGATTTTTATTGAATTTGAACTATATTTCAACGTTTTTTGATGGTTCTGAGCCACCAAACACACTTAAAGCATGCAGAATCGACTCAGAATAGGAAAAGGAGACGTTTAGGTCAATTTTATGCATTCTGGCGTTCATAGATACAAGAAAACTGTTAAAATTCTTCAGAAACGTCACTTTTGAAGTGTTTTCTTGTACTTTTAAGCCAATCAGATACCCTACGGGCTCGGACAGTGCAACGAAACCATCAAATTTTAGCTAGAAACTGTATTTTTGTCGATTTTTATGGAATTTGAACTATATTTCAACGTTTTTTGATGGTTCTGAGCCACCAAACACACTTAAAGCATGCAGAATCGACTCAGAATAGGAAAAGGAGACGTTTAGGTCAATTTTATGCATTCTGGCGTTCGTAGATACAAGAAAACTGTTAAAATTCTTCAGAAACGTCACTTTTGAAGTGTTTTCTTGTACTTTTAAGCCAATCAGATACCCGACGGGCTCGGAAAGTGCAACGAAACCATCAAATTTTAGCTAGAAACTGTATTTTTGTCGATTTTTATTGAATTTGAACTATATTTCAACGTTTTTTGATGGTTCTGAGCCACCAAACACACTTAAAGCATGCAGAATCGACTCAGAATAGGAAAAGGAGACGTTTAGGTCAATTTTATGCATTCTGGCGTTCGTAGATACAAGAAAACTGTTAAAATTCTTCAGAAACGTCACTTTTGAAGTGTTTTCTTGTACTTTTAAGCCAATCAGATACCCGACGGGCTCGGAAAGTGCAACGAAACCATCAAATTTTAGCTAGAAACTGTATTTTTGTCGATTTTTATTGAATTTGAACTATATTTCAACGTTTTTTGATGGTTCTGAGCCACCAAACACACTTAAAGCATGCAGAATCGACTCAGAATAGGAAAAGGAGACGTTTAGGTCAATTTTATGCATTCTGGCGTTCGTAGATACAAGAAAACTGTTAAAATTCTTCAGAAACGTCACTTTTGAAGTGTTTTCTTGTACTTTTAAGCCAATCAGATACCCTACGGGCTCGGAAAGTGCAACGAAACCATCAAATTTTAGCTAGAAACTGTATTTTTGTCGATTTTTATGGAATTTAAACTATATTTCAACGTTTTTTGATGGTTCTGAGCCACCAAACACACTTAAAGCATGCAGAATCGACTCAGAATAGGAAAAGGAGAAGTTTAGGTCAATTTTATGCATTCTGGCGTTCGTTGATACAAGAAAACTGTTAAAATTCTTCAGAAACGTCACTTTTGAAGTGTTTTCTTGTACTTTTAAGCCAATCAGATACCCTACGGGCTCGGAAAGTCCAACGAAACCATCAAATTTTAGCTAGAAACTGTATTTTTGTCGATTTTTATTGAATTTGAACTATATTTCAACGTTTTTTGATGGTTCTGAGCCACCAAACACACTTAAAGCATGCAGAATCGACTCAGAATAGGAAAAGGAGACGTTTAGGTCAATTTTATGCATTCTGGCGTTCGTAGATACAAGAAAACTGTTAAAATTCTTCAGAAACGTCACTTTTGAAGTGTTTTCTTGTACTTTTAAGCCAATCAGATACCCTACGGGCTCGGAAAGTGCAACGAAACCATCAAATTTTAGCTAGAAACTGTATTTTTGTCGATTTTTATTGAATTTGAACTATATTTCAACGTTTTTTGATGGTTCTGAGCCACCAAACACACTTAAAGCATGCAGAATCGACTCAGAATAGGAAAAGGAGACGTTTAGGTCAATTTTATGCATTCTGGCGTTTGTAGATACAAGAAAACTGTTAAAATTCTTCAGAAACGTCACTTTTGAAGTGTTTTCTTGTACTTTTAAGCCAATCAGATACCCTACGGGCTCGGAAAGTGCAACGAAACCATCAAATTTTAGCTAGAAACTGTATTTTTGTCGATTTTTATTGAATTTGAACTATATTTCAACGTTTTTTGATGGTTTTGAGCCACCAAACACACTTAAAGCATGCAGAATCGACTCAGAATACGAAAAGGTGACGTTTAGGTCAATTTTATGCATTCTGGCGTTCGTAGATACAAGAAAACTGTTAAAATTCTTCAGAAACGTCACTTTTGAAGTGTTTTCTTGTACTTTTAAGCCAATCAGATACCCTACGGGCTCGGAAAGTGCAACGAAACCATCAAATTTTAGCTAGAAACTGTATTTTTGTCGATTTTTATTGAATTTGAACTATATTTCAACGTTTTTTTGATGGTTCTGAGCCACCAAACACACTTAAAGCATGCAGAATCGACTCAGAATAGGAAAAGGAGACGTTTAGGTCAATTTTATGCATTCTGGCGTTCGTAGATACAAGAAAACTGTTAAAATTCTTCAGAAACGTCACTTTTGAAGTGTTTTCTTGTACTTTTAAGCCAATCAGATACCCTACGGGCTCGGAAAGTGCAACGAAACCATCAAATTTTAGCTAGAAACTGTATTTTTGTCGATTTTTATTGAATTTGAACTATATTTCAACGTTTTTTGATGGTTCTGAGCCACCAAACACACTTAAAGCATGCAGAATCGACTCAGAATAGGAAAAGGAGACGTTTAGGTCAATTTTATGCATTCTGGCGTTCGTAGATACAAGAAAACTGTTAAAATTCTTCAGAAACGTCACTTTTGAAGTGTTTTCTTGTACTTTTAAGCCAATCAGATAACCTACGGGCTCGGAAAGTGCAACGAAACCATCAAATTTTAGCTAGAAACTGTATTTTTGTCGATTTTTATGGAATTTGAACTATATTTCAACGTTTTTTGATGGTTCTGAGCCACCAAACACACCTAAAGCATGCAGAATCGACTCAGAATAGGAAAAGGAGAAGTTTAGGTCAATTTTATGCATTCTGGCGTTCGTTGATACAAGAAAACTGTTAAAATTCTTCAGAAACGTCACTTTTGAAGTGTTTTCTTGTACTTTTAAGCCAATTAGATACCCTACGGGCTCGGAAAGTGCAACGAAACCATCAAATTTTAGCTAGAAACTGTATTTTTGTCGATTTTTATTGAATTTGAACTATATTTCAACGTTTTTTGATGGTTCTGAGCCACCAAACACACTTAAAGCATGCAGAATCGACTCAGAATAGGAAAAGGAGAAGTTTAGGTCAATTTTATGCATTCTGGCGTTCGTTGTTACAAGAAAACTGTTAAAATTCTTCAGAAACGTCACTTTTGAAGTGTTTTCTTGTACTTTTAAGCCAATCAGATACCCTACGGGCTCGGAAAGTCCAACGAAACCATCAAATTTTGGCTAGAAACTGTATTTTTGTCGATTTTTATTGAATTTGAACTATATTTCAACGTTTTTTGATGGTTCTGAGCCACCAAACACACTTAAAGCATGCAGAATCGACTCAGAATAGGAAAAGGAGACGTTTAGGTCAATTTTATGCATTCTGGCGTTCGTAGATACAAGAAAACTGTTAAAATTCTTCAGAAACGTCACTTTTGAAGTGTTTTCTTGTACTTTTAAGCCAATCAGATACCCTACGGGCTCGGAAAGTGCAACGAAACCATCAAATTTTAGCTAGAAACTGTATTTTTGTCGATTTTTATTGAATTTGAACTATATTTCAACGTTTTTTGATGGTTCTGAGCCACCAAACACACTTAAAGCATGCAGAATCGACTCAGAATAGGAAAAGGAGACGTTTAGGTCAATTTTATGCATTCTGGCGTTTGTAGATACAAGAAAACTGTTAAAATTCTTCAGAAACGTCACTTTTGAAGTGTTTTCTTGTACTTTTAAGCCAATCAGATACCCAACGGGCTCGGAAAGTGCAACGAAACCATCAAATTTTAGCTAGAAACTGTATTTTTGTCGATTTTTATTGAATTTGAACTATATTTCAACGTTTTTTGATGGTTTTGAGCCACCAAACACACTTAAAGCATGCAGAATCGACTCAGAATAGGAAAAGGTGACGTTTAGGTCAATTTTATGCATTCTGGCGTTCGTAGATACAAGAAAACTGTTAAAATTCTTCAGAAACGTCACTTTTGAAGTGTTTTCTTGTACTTTTAAGCCAATCAGATACCCTACGGGCTCGGAAAGTGCAACGAAACCATCAAATTTTAGCTAGAAACTGTATTTTTGTCGATTTTTATTGAATTTGAACTATATTTCAACGTTTTTTGATGGTTCTGAGCCACCAAACACACTTAAAGCATGCAGAATCGACTCAGAATAGGAAAAGGAGACGTTTAGGTCAATTTTATGCATTCTGGCGTTCGTAGATACAAGAAAACTGTTAAAATTCTTCAGAAACGTCACTTTTGAAGTGTTTTCTTGTACTTTTAAGCCAATCAGATACCCTACGGGCTCGGAAAGTGCAACGAAACCATCAAATTTTAGCTAGAAACTGTATTTTTGTCGATTTTTATTGAATTTGAACTATATTTCAACGTTTTTTGATGGTTCTGAGCCACCAAACACACTTAAAGCATGCAGAATCGACTCAGAATAGGAAAAGGAGACGTTTAGGTCAATTTTATGCATTCTGGCGTTCGTAGATACAAGAAAACTGTTAAAATTCTTCAGAAACGTCACTTTTGAAGTGTTTTCTTGTACTTTTAAGCCAATCAGATACCCTACGGGCTCGGAAAGTGCAACGAAACCATCAAATTTTAGCTAGAAACTGTATTTTTGTCGATTTTTATGGAATTTGAACTATATTTCAACGTTTTTTGATGGTTCTGAGCCACCAAACACACCTAAAGCATGCAGCATCGACTCAGAATAGGAAAAGGAGAAGTTTAGGTCAATTTTATGCATTCTCGCGTTCGTTGATACAAGAAAACTGTTAAAATTCTTCAGAAACGTCACTTTTGAAGTGTTTTCTTGTACTTTTAAGCCAATCAGATACCCAACGGGCTCGGAAAGTGCAACGAAAACATCAAATTTTAGCTAGAAACTGTATTTTTGTCGATTTTTATTGAATTTGAACTATATTTCAACGTTTTTTGATGGTTCTGAGCCACCAAACACACTTAAAGTATGCAGAATCGACTCAGAATAGGAAAAGGAGACGTTTAGGTCAATTTTATGCATTCTGGCGTTCGTAGATACAAGAAAACTGTTAAAATTCTTCAGAAACGTCACTTTTGAAGTGTTTTCTTGTACTTTTAAGCCAATCAGATACCCTACGGGCTCGGAAAGTGCAATGAAACCATCAAATTTTAGCTAGAAACTGTATTTTTGTCGATTTTTATTGAATTTGAACTATATTTCAACGTTTTTTGATGGTTCTGAGCCACCAAACACACTTAAAGCATGCAGAATCGACTCAGAATAGGAAAAGGAGACGTTTAGGTCAATTTTATGCATTCTGGCGTTCGTAGATACAAGAAAACTGTTAAAATTCTTCAGAAACGTCACTTTTGAAGTGTTTTCTTGTACTTTTAAGCCAATCAGATACCCTACGGGCTCGGAAAGTGCAACGAAACCATCAAATTTTAGCTAGAAACTGTATTTTTGTCGATTTTTATTGAATTTGAACTATATTTCAACGTTTTTTGATGGTTCTGAGCCACCAAACACACTTAAAGCATGCAGAATCGACTCAGAATAGGAAAAGGAGACGTTTAGGTCAATTTTATGCATTCTGGCGTTTGTAGATACAAGAAAACTGTTAAAATTCTTCAGAAACGTCACTTTTGAAGTGTTTTCTTGTACTTTTAAGCCAATCAGATACCCTACGGGCTCGGAAAGTGCAACGAAACCATCAAATTTTAGCTAGAAACTGTATTTTTGTCGATTTTTATTGAATTTGAACTATATTTCAACGTTTTTTGATGGTTCTGAGCCACCAAACACACTTAAAGCATGCAGAATCGACTCAGAATAGGAAAAGGAGACGTTTAGGTCAATTTTATGCATTCTGGCGTTTGTAGATACAAGAAAACTGTTAAAATTCTTCAGAAACGTCACTTTTGAAGTGTTTTCTTGTACTTTTAAGCCAATCAGATACCCTACGGGCTCGGAAAGTGCAACGAAACCATCAAATTTTAGCTAGAAACTGTATTTTTGTCGATTTTTATTGAATTTGAACTATATTTCAACGTTTTTTGATGGTTTTGAGCCACCAAACACACTTAAAGCATGCAGAATCGACTCAGAATAGGAAAAGGTGACGTTTAGGTCAATTTTATGCATTCTGGCGTTCGTAGATACAAGAAAACTGTTAAAATTCTTCAGAAACGTCACTTTTGAAGTGTTTTCTTGTACTTTTAAGCCAATCAGATACCCTACGGGCTCGGAAAGTGCAACGAAACCATCAAACTTTAGCTAGAAACTGTATTTTTGTCGATTTTTATTGAATTTGAACTATATTTCAACGTTTTTTGATGGTTCTGAGCCACCAAACTCACTTAAAGCATGCAGAATCGACTCAGAATAGGAAAAGGAGACGTTTAGGTCAATTTTATGCATTCTGGCGTTCGTAGATACAAGAAAACTGTTAAAATTCTTCAGAAACGTCACTTTTGAAGTGTTTTCTTGTACTTTTAAGCCAATCAGATACCCTACGGGCTCGGAAAGTGCAACGAAACCATCAAATTTTAGCTAGGAACTGTATTTTTGTCGATTTTTATTGAATTTGAACTATATTTCAACGTTTTTTGATGGTTCTGAGCCACCAAACACACTTAAAGCATGCAGAATCGACTCAGAATAGGAAAAGGAGACGTTTAGGTCAATTTTATGCATTCTGGCGTTCGTAGATACAAGAAAACTGTTAAAATTCTTCAGAAACGTCACTTTTGAAGTGTTTTCTTGTACTTTTAAGCCAATCAGATACCCTACGGGCTCGGAAAGTGCAACGAAACCATCAAATTTTAGCTAGAAACTGTATTTTTGTCGATTTTTATGGAATTTGAACTATATTTCAACGTTTTTTGATGGTTCTGAGCCACCAAACACACCTAAAGCATGCAGAATCGACTCAGAATAGGAAAAGGAGAAGTTTAGGTCAATTTTATGCATTCTGGCGTTCGTTGATACAAGAAAACTGTTAAAATTCTTCAGAAACGTCACTTTTGAAGTGTTTTCTTGTACTTTTAAGCCAATCAGATACCCTACGGGCTCGGAAAGTGCAACGAAACCATCAAATTTTAGCTAGAAACTGTATTTTTTCGATTTTTATTGAATTTGAACTATATTTCAACGTTTTTTGATGGTTTTGAGCCACCAAACACACTTAAAGCATGCAGAATCGACTCAGAATAGGAAAAGGAGACGTTTAGGTCAATTTTATGCATTCTGGCGTTCGTAGATACAAGAAAACTGTTAAAATTCTTCAGAAACGTCACTTTTGAAGTGTTTTCTTGTACTTTTAAGCCAATCAGATACCCTACGGGCTCGGAAAGTGCAACGAAAACATCAAATTTTAGCTAGAAACTGTATTTTTGTCGATTTTTATTGAATTTGAACTATATTTCAACGTTTTTTGATGGTTCTGAGCCACCAAACACACTTAAAGTATGCAGAATCGACTCAGAATAGGAAAAGGAGACGTTTAGGTCAATTTTATGCATTCTGGCGTTCGTAGATACAAGAAAACTGTTAAAATTCTTCAGAAACGTCACTTTTGAAGTGTTTTCTTGTACTTTTAAGCCAATCAGATACCCTACGGGCTCGGAAAGTGCAACGAAACCATCAAATTTTAGCTAGAAACTGTATTTTTGTCGATTTTTATTGAATTTGAACTATATTTCAACGTTTTTTGATGGTTCTGAGCCACCAAACACACTTAAAGCATGCAGAATCGACTCAGAATAGGAAAAGGAGACGTTTAGGTCAATTTTATGCATTCTGGCGTTCGTAGATACAAGAAAACTGTTAAAATTCTTCAGAAACGTCACTTTTGAAGTGTTTTCTTGTACTTTTAAGCCAATCAGATACCCTACGGGCTCGGAAAGTGCAACGAAACCATCAAATTTTAGCTAGAAACTGTATTTTTGTCGATTTTTATTGAATTTGAACTATATTTCAACGTTTTTTGATGGTTCTGAGCCACCAAACACACTTAAAGCATGCAGAATCGACTCAGAATAGGAAAAGGAGACGTTTAGGTCAATTTTATGCATTCTGGCGTTTGTAGATACAAGAAAACTGTTAAAATTCTTCAGAAACGTCACTTTTGAAGTGTTTTCTTGTACTTTTAAGCCAATCAGATACCCTACGGGCTCGGAAAGTGCAACGAAACCATCAAATTTTAGCTAGAAACTGTATTTTTGTCGATTTTTATTGAATTTGAACTATATTTCAACGTTTTTTGATGGTTTTGAGCCACCAAACACACTTAAAGCATGCAGAATCGACTCAGAATAGGAAAAGGTGACGTTTAGGTCAATTTTATGCATTCTGGCGTTCGTAGATACAAGAAAACTGTTAAAATTCTTCAGAAACGTCACTTTTGAAGTGTTTTCTTGTACTTTTCAGCCAATCAGATACCCTACGGGCTCGGAAAGTGCAACGAAACCATCAAATTTTAGCTAGAAACTGTATTTTTGTCGATTTTTATTGAATTTGAACTATATTTCAACGTTTTTTGATGGTTCTGAGCCACCAAACACACTTAAAGCATGCAGAATCGACTCAGAATAGGAAAAGGAGACGTTTAGGTCAATTTAATGCATTCTGGCGTTCGTAGATACAAGAAAACTGTTAAAATTCTTCAGAAACGTCACTTTTGAAGTGTTTTCTTGTACTTTTAAGCCAATCAGATACCCTACGGGCTCGGAAAGTGCAACGAAACCATCAAATTTTAGCTAGAAACTGTATTTTTGTCGATTTTTATTGAATTTGAACTATATTTCAACGTTTTTTGATGGTTCTGAGCCACCAAACACACTTAAAGCATGCAGAATCGACTCAGAATAGGAAAAGGAGACGTTTAGGTCAATTTTATGCATTCTGGCGTTCGTAGATACAAGAAAACTGTTAAAATTCTTCAGAAACGTCACTTTTGAAGTGTTTTCTTGTACTTTTAAGCCAATCAGATATCCTACGGGCTCGGAAAGTGCAACGAAACCATCAAATTTTAGCTAGAAACTGTATTTTTGTCGATTTTTATGGAATTTGAACTATATTTCAACGTTTTTTGATGGTTCTGAGCCACCAAACACACTTAAAGCATGCAGAATTGACTCAGAATAGGAAAAGGAGAAGTTTAGGTCAATTTTATGCATTCTGGCGTTCGTTGATACAAGAAAACTGTTAAAATTCTTCAGAAACGTCACTTTTGAAGTGTTTTCTTGTACTTTTAAGCCTATCAGATACCCTACGGGCTCGGAAAGTGCAACGAAACCATCAAATTTTAGCTAGAAACTGTATTTTTGTCGATTTTTATTGAATTTGAACTATATTTCAACGTTTTTTGATGGTTCTGAGCCACCAAACACACTTAAAGCATGCAGAATCGACTCAGAATAGGAAAAGGAGACGTTTAGGTCAATTTTATGCATTCTGGCGTTCGTAGATCCAAGAAAACTGTTAAAATTCTTCAGAAACGTCACTTTTGAAGTGTTTTCTTGTACTTTTAAGCCAATCAGATACCCTACGGGCTCGGAAAGTGCAACGAAACCATCAAATTTTAGCTAGAAACTGTATTTTTGTCGATTTTTATTGAATTTGAACTATATTTCAACGTTTTTTGATGGTTTTGAGCCACCAAACACACTTAAAGCATGCAGAATCGACTCAGAATAGGAAAAGGTGACGTTTAGGTCAATTTTATGCATTCTGGCGTTCGTAGATACAAGAAAACTGTTAAAATTCTTCAGAAACGTCACTTTTGAAGTGTTTTCTTGTACTTTTCAGCCAATCAGATACCCTACGGGCTCGGAAAGTGCAACGAAACCATCAAATTTTAGCTAGAAACTGTATTTTTGTCGATTTTTATTGAATTTGAACTATATTTCAACGTTTTTTGATGGTTCTGAGCCACCAAACACACTTAAAGCATGCAGAATCGACTCAGAATAGGAAAAGGAGACGTTTAGGTCAATTTTATGCATTCTGGCGTTCGTAGATACAAGAAAACTGTTAAAATTCTTCAGAAACGTCACTTTTGAAGTGTTTTCTTGTACTTTTAAGCCAATCAGATACCCTACGGGCTCGGAAAGTGCAACGAAAACATCAAATTTTAGCTAGAAACTGTATTTTTGTCGATTTTTATTGAATTTGAACTATATTTCAACGTTTTTTGATGGTTCTGAGCCACCAAACACACTTAAAGTATGCAGAATCGACTCAGAATAGGAAAAGGAGACGTTTAGGTCAATTTTATGCATTCTGGCGTTCGTAGATACAAGAAAACTGTTAAAATTCTTCAGAAACGTCACTTTTGAAGTGTTTTCTTGTACTTTTAAGCCAATCAGATACCCTACGGGCTCGGAAAGTGCAACGAAACCATCAAATTTTAGCTAGAAACTGTATTTTTGTCGATTTTTATTGAATTTGAACTATATTTCAACGTTTTTTGATGGTTCTGAGCCACCAAACACACTTAAAGCATGCAGAATCGACTCAGAATAGGAAAAGGAGACGTTTAGGTCAATTTTATGCATTCTGGCGTTCGTAGATACAAGAAAACTGTTAAAATTCTTCAGAAACGTCACTTTTGAAGTGTTTTCTTGTACTTTTAAGCCAATCAGATACCCTACGGGCTCGGAAAGTGCAACGAAACCATCAAATTTTAGCTAGAAACTGTATTTTTGTCGATTTTTATTGAATTTGAACTATATTTCAACGTTTTTTGATGGTTCTGAGCCACCAAACACACTTAAAGCATGCAGAATCGACTCAGAATAGGAAAAGGAGACGTTTAGGTCAATTTTATGCATTCTGGCGTTTGTAGATACAAGAAAACTGTTAAAATTCTTCAGAAACGTCACTTTTGAAGTGTTTTCTTGTACTTTTCAGCCAATCAGATACCCTACGGGCTCGGAAAGTGCAACGAAACCATCAAATTTTAGCTAGAAACTGTATTTTTGTCGATTTTTATGGAATTTGAACTATATTTCAACGTTTTTTGATGGTTCTGAGCCACCAAACACACTTAAAGCATGCAGAATTGACTCAGAATAGGAAAAGGAGAAGTTTAGGTCAATTTTATGCATTCTGGCGTTCGTTGATACAAGAAAACTGTTAAAATTCTTCAGAAACGTCACTTTTGAAGTGTTTTCTTGTACTTTTAAGCCTATCAGATACCCTACGGGCTCGGAAAGTGCAACGAAACCATCAAATTTTAGCTAGAAACTGTATTTTTGTCGATTTTTATTGAATTTGAACTATATTTCAACGTTTTTTGATGGTTCTGAGCCACCAAACACACTTAAAGCATGCAGAATCGACTCAGAATAGGAAAAGGAGACGTTTAGGTCAATTTTATGCATTCTGGCGTTTGTAGATACAAGAAAACTGTTAAAATTCTTCAGAAACGTCACTTTTGAAGTGTTTTCTTGTACTTTTAAGCCAATCAGATACCCTACGGGCTCGGAAAGTGCAACGAAACCATCAAATTTTAGCTAGAAACTGTATTGTTGTCGATTTTTATTGAATTTGAACTATATTTCAACGTTTTTTGATGGTTTTGAGCCACCAAACACACTTAAAGCATGCAGAATCGACTCAGAATAGGAAAAGGTGACGTTTAGGTCAATTTTATGCATTCTGGCGTTCGTAGATACAAGAAAACTGTTAAAATTCTTCAGAAACGTCACTTTTGAAGTGTTTTCTTGTACTTTTCAGCCAATCAGATACCCTACGGGCTCGGAAAGTGCAACGAAACCATCAAATTTTAGCTAGAAACTGTATTTTTGTCGATTTTTATTGAATTTGAACTATATTTCAACGATTTTTGATGGTTCTGAGCCACCAAACACACTTAAAGCATGCAGAATCGACTCAGAATAGGAAAAGGAGACGTTTAGGTCAATTTTATGCATTCTGGCGTTCGTAGATACAAGAAAACTGTTAAAATTCTTCAGAAACGTCACTTTTGAAGTGTTTTCTTGTACTTTTAAGCCAATCAGATACCCTACGGGCTCGGAAAGTGCAACGAAACCATCAAATTTTAGCTAGAAACTGTATTTTTGTCGATTTTTATTGAATTTGAACTATATTTCAACGTTTTTTGATGGTTCTGAGCCACCAAACACACTTAAAGCATGCAGAATCGACTCAGAATAGGAAAAGGAGACGTTTAGGTCAATTTTATGCATTCTGGCGTTCGTAGATACAAGAAAACTGTTAAAATTCTTCAGAAACGTCACTTTTGAAGTGTTTTCTTGTACTTTTAAGCCAATCAGATACCCTACGGGCTCGGAAAGTGCAACGAAACCATCAAATTTTAGCTAGAAACTGTATTTTTGTCGATTTTTATGGAATTTGAACTATATTTCAACGTTTTTTGATGGTTCTGAGCCACCAAACACACTTAAAGCATGCAGAATCGACTCAGAATAGGAAAAGGAGAAGTTTAGGTCAATTTTATGCATTCTGGCGTTCGTTGATACAAGAAAACTGTTAAAATTCTTCAGAAACGTCACTTTTGAAGTGTTTTCTTGTACTTTTAAGCCAATCAGATACCCTACGGGCTCGGAAAGTGCAACGAAACCATCAAATTTTAGCTAGAAACTGTATTTTTGTCGATTTTTATTGAATTTGAACTATATTTCAACGTTTTTTGATGGTTCTGAGCC